>NC_068361.1:102111183-102197509 GCF_020536995.1 Dreissena polymorpha | reverse complement strand
AATACACTTTCTCATTATTGAAGTGTACAAAGTACTTCATCTATAATCAAGTGACATATGCTAAAACTTCATGATTCTTTTTTGTACAGATTGACATGATCTGTGTGGTCCAAAGATTTGTTTTTGCTGTGATAGTTCCATATGTGTACATTGTATAGAATAATGGTAGGTGGTGAGCAAAATTTCTTATTCCAAAGTCAACAGAACTCGATCATTACATCCCAAGGGTTTCATTCGAAATACTACAGTGTTCTCAATAAAAATTTAAGTAGCCAGTTATATTTTCAAAGTAACCAAGTTCCAGGGACAAAGAACTGAATTGGCCTTTTTTTCCCCCGTTTTGATATTACATATTTTGAGGAAAAGTAGCCGGCGCAAAGATTTTTAGTAACCGGTAAAATTGCAGGCTGCCTTTGCTTCCGGAGAACACTGTACAAGCTCTCATATTTCCATTGTGCACATACACATTTTCATAATGTATTCAAGTTTTTGCTATGTATTTACAGGGACCTATACAAACAAATATTGTTTGTATATGTTCCTGGTATTTATTGTTTATGTGACTTTTGATATTTTGTCTTTGCAAACATTAATTGGGTGCTTTTCATGCGTAATTAATTTTGTTGATACTCAGAAGAAAGTACATGTTTAGTTGTGTTATTTTCTCAAAACACTGATTGTTTGTCTTGAGCAATCTTGCTTCATGTGCGATTATGAAGTTTCTTATGAAACCATAGTCCTCAATAACAACGCAGTAATGGTATTCTTTAAACGGGTCCAGCGTTTTTAGTACTTACGAACTATATGGGGATTTTGAACATTTTGATGCGGAGAACAACATGCGCAAATGTTCGTATGGCTCCCTAACCACCAGTTATATATACACACGATTAACTGCGATGCAGTGACATTATCACACAGTCGCCATTTTAAAATTCATGAGGTTAAGTAACCTCCAGGATGAATTCAAATTTAAATATTGCCAAGCAACACTAAATGATACCATCTCGTTGACGCATTAGTAATTCGCATTCTATTAACATCATTTCAGGTCGGTTAAATTGTATATAATGCAATTTCAAATTGAGACTTTGTAAGCATTAATGCAGTATTACATTAACATGTATTGTTCATTATTAATAAATCACATTTGGGAGGATAAAAGTAATATAAAAAATATAGTATGTGACGTCAGTCAAGGCTAGCACTCAACGTGAGATTTGATCCGCTAAATTACCGCCCTTGCGGTAAATCTGAAATGGGTATTGTTTTCAAAGAGGCCAATTCTTACACGCCCAAAATTGCAATCTTTTACGATCGTACGGCATCTGTAAGATTATTGTTTTCATAATAATGAATGTATGTATAAATACTTAAAACAAATCGGTTATACGGAAAATGCGATTAAATATCGCAAAGAAATGTAAACATTTGTAGAGCTTATTTAGAGGGTTCTGTCACGAAAATACCAAGGCGCCTGTTTAACTACATGCCTTTCGTATGAATATATAATGTAATGGGTGTTTTTTCGATATAAGTGAAAACAAACCATTTGAATAAATATCAAACAATTTAGCGAAACATAACCAATTGCGTAATGTAACATCGTGAACACCGTCCAAAAGCTTACAATATCATCTGGCAAATGATGGAACTGTTCACCAAACAGCGACTTTTAAAATTTCACTAACTGAACTGCCACTAAGTAATCATATTCAAACGCGAAGAAGACACACCCATAGTTATTGTAATAATTGTATTAAATAACCAACATTTGCATACGCTAATTATCATTGTCATGTCGTACACTTAATCCGTTTCTTTTATTTTTAATTAAGAAAATGTCAGTTCCTTATTCCCTTTGAATAAAGAATGATGAACAGGTCACTCAGTCCGCACAGGCTAATCAGGGTCGACACTTTCCGCCTAAACAAGATTTTCGGTACGAAGGAATTCCTTTAACGAAAAGTACCATAAATACGGAAAGTGTCGTCCCTGATTAGCCTGTGCGGACTGCACGACTGCACAGGCTAATCTGACACGACACTTTACGCACATGCATTATGCCCAGTTTTCTCAGAACAAGACAAATATTTTCCTTATTCTGTCGCGAAAAATGAACTATTGTAGCGTGTCATGCCGGTAAACCTTATTTGAAATGCATTTTAATAAATATTTATCCGACCTACATTATTATGCATTGATTTTCATGAATATGTGATATACTTTGGTTCAATTACACATATATTTAAGGAAGAAAATGCAAATTCCTAATTCGGCTTGAATAAGAAATAAGGAGCTGGTTTCTTACCCCTTATTCGTAAATTTATTCATGAATTAAAGTATGCTTGGTTTTGTTTTGATTTTCTTTAGAATTAATGGTATAATTTATCTTTAAGGGCTTTTATCGAATATGTTTATGTTGAATAAGGATCAGTTATCATAGTTTAAGTTAAATGAAACAGTGCTAACAGTTTTAAGATGTTTATGTATGTTAAACATTAGGTTTGGTTCTTAGAGAGATACACATTTGATGTTTATTTTATATACCACCAAAACACACAATCCCACGCTGAAACAGTGTCAGTATGCTCAATCTGCCAAACCAATATATTACATGTTGCAACAAAAAGGACTAACAGTTATTTATAATCATAAAATATTATCTCGGGGGGAAAATCCTATATTCAAAATACCGTAATGTAGTAACGAAAAAGACAATATATATGATTATTTATTGCAAAGCACAACATACACACATAACAACCATGGAAATCAGTTCAATTTTGCCGCATGTTATAGATCTATTATACAACGTTTCACTTGATAACACTAAAACTTATGTACACGTTTCTCAAATTTAGTAAACTACAATCCAATGTTTAAAGCCACTTGATACAATATTTGTTGCAAAATGGATACACGCTGATGAATAAACAAAAACTATTATGAAAGCTCGGAAGAAATTATAGAACAATGACGAAAGTTCAGTTTTATTTGATAGCAAATGCTTTCCTGCTGTACAGCAAAACATTTCTTCATGCACGTAAGACATGTGCACTGTTTTGAAATCCCATTCATCTGTGCTTATTCGTTCATACGACATAAAGATACAATTTTCGGTATCATGGAAGTAAACAATATAAGATCGATGTCGGCGTGTATAGATTATCAATCAATTATATAACAATTCTCGTTCTTATGCAAGAACAATATTTCGAGCATGAAATGTTGACATTGAAATCATATAAACTCGCTTTATGGGGATATTTCAAATAACAGTTCGTCGCCCCTTTTCACTATACAATCGTAATACACATGTAGTTTAACAAAATTTAAACAGTTTTAAAATGAACACTTTTTCAAGAAAAAAATATTAATGTTATAAAGTTAAAATGAGGTTAATGGTGAATATATATATGTATTTAGATAGATACCGGAACCCTTTAATCTCTTGTTTTCGTAATTGGTATGTGGTTTTCTGTTATATAATTTATACACAGCAACACATCTTAAGCTTATTTTTATGGGCTGGAAATATTTTTTTGGTGTGCTTTGTTAAGATTCGTCGGTCATTCACAATTCCGACTAAAATGTATTGAATAAAATTGACTAAACGAAACCAACGCAATGTACAGACTACTAAAACATTTTCCCAAATATATCAAATTTATTGTATCTGACCATCTGTTGTATTATATGAACATTAAACCTTAAAACCTCCCTTAAAGGCAATGTTCCCATAAATTAGATGTGACATTGTGCGCTTACAAAATAAGATAAACAAATAAGGTATGAGTAAAAACGAAAGGCAAAATTAGGCATCAGTTTATTGATATTTAAAAACTGAAAAGATAAAAATAACTATGAATTGATGTAGGTTAAATAATAATAATTTGGTTACATTTTATCTGTTGACCATAAAGTCGTCATAACTGATGTTCGTTTTCACCGGATGTTACTTTTTGTAATGGAATTGAACAATGTCCACAATTTTAAAATCGAACAACAAAAACTAAGCTTCATGCACAGAATTATACTATAAGCATTTTTTCTTTGTATGTAGTCTATTTCGCTGCCTTGTTAAAATTGTTCTTTTTTATTTAAAGTTTGTGAATTCGTAAATCTATTAACCGGTCCCATTCATGCAGGTTCTAGTACGTTTGCAAACTTAAAAGCTATCTTTATACACAATCAAGCAGAATTATAGAGTAGCGAATATATCCAAGCGAAAAATACAACTGAAGTATTCGAATACCTATAAATATATATTATTTCTGGTTATTAAATTATCTGAAACACACTGATCTTTAAATGATACTTGCAACTGTTTGCTATTGACCATTAGTAAAAAAGCACAATACATACACTAAAATAATATATTGATTGAATGACAAATATTAAAATCCGATTATTTGTTATGGAAAAATACATACTAAAAAACGTGGGTATACACATGTACAAAGTATTGAAAGTATAAAGCAAACATTTGTATTTGCGGGTTTCTCTGACGAAGAATGATTTACGTAATATTTGATGATGTTTCTATGTACGGTTTTAAGCCTTACGATTTTTGCGAGACATTAAATGCATGTAAGGTAATGGAAACAAAAAAAAGAGTTTGAAAGATTATAACACTTATCGCCGATTTCAAACAAACATGTTAACTTCACAGTTTGTGCGATGTACTGTATGTTGTAAACATCCCCGTGGTGTATGTACAACTCACTTTTATGTACAGCTCAGTCAGATTGGAAGAAAACAAGCGTTGATGATGGAACGATGACGTCATACACGTGGTCACGTGTGTAGGTTACGTCAGCGATATCAGAAAATCCGTCACGTGACCCAACAACGAGGCTGTAGTGAGTTGGTACTCCTGTGACTGTGTCGAAGACATTTTCCCAATCGAGAGTTAATTTGCCATTTGAGAAAACAGCAGATAGATGGGATCCTGAAAATCGAAAAGTGCTTATATTGTAACGTATTCCAAAGGGAAGGGTTATAACAACGCTTTCAATTTATCCGATAAGATCAACAAGATTAATAAATATTTGTTCAGATCCTTTACGCTACATCAAATAAAAGTGACGACTAATGTGGATAGTTTTTAATACTAAGATTTTAAAAACTTGAGATTCGATAAAGCACACCTGTGAGCGCCGGTGGTTCTGAAGCTACAATCAGCGAAGACTTGACAACAGAACTGGCGAATCCTCCGCCATTTACTGCCTGAATTTCTGCCGTGTATGTCTCGCCTGATGTCAACTTTAGATGCTCATTGGAGCACATGTCCTTTAGGCCAGCATCAGTCCAGTCCACAACAATATCACCATTGCTTTGGATACGATACCTGTAGGATGTTATCTCTGAAGGATCTTTGAAGTTGTTCCATTCCATCTGCAATATGCTTGCATTAGACTGCGCAGAAGACTGGGCGGACAATGGAGCAGTCATTGAAAAAGAGTCCTTACTACTTGGCACAAACCGAACGAAGGCTTGCGAGTTGTTGGGCGGTTCAAGGTAGATGATCACTGGTCTCGATACTAAGGTCGTGGTGATTTCGACCTTGTTCACACATTTGACCGTAACAAAGACTCTGTCGCCATGAGAAAGGTTTAGTATGTCTGACTGACAATACTGCGATGTATCCGAATCCCTTTCCTCCTGTATATCAGCTGACAGAGATGTAGATCCTAGGGAATATTGTTTTCAAAATACAATCACAATCAATGGTATGAATAATGATTTTTACGCATTTAATAAGATAAACGTTTTATTATATGTGTAGGAACAAATCTTCAAGGACTAATCGAGTACTCACCAATTGAACAACTGCACAATTGAACATCAGATTCGTCATCTAGTACTTTCCATGTTGTGAGCATTTTTGTAGAATTACCTGTTATAACGGAAACGGCAACACCAATATCGCTTACGATTGGAGGAGTGTGATCTATTATTAGCGCTTTACCAGAATGGAAAACCGACGTGAGGCTAGCGTGGTTCTCGGCTATTACAGTTATATATATTGGTGTCCCATGCACAAATGGCGCGGTAATTACTGCGAAGTTATTGCGATTGTGTAGCTCAAACAAGGATTTGATCTGAAAACCCCCTTCAGTTGTACCGGCTCCAATAGACACCTAAGAAATACAAATAATGATTTAATACACCACATTCCAGACATTTAAGAATCATATACACACTGAGACAGAAAAATGAAATAATAGTGAATCATTTTATGCGAGCGGCTCTCTAAGCTAGACTTGTCTAACCCACCTGATGGAGCATGTGACTGTCTATCCGAGGGGATCGTGAGTGAGAATTGAAGATAATAGTTCAAGTATTTGTAAATTTGCCTTGATATGCCCAGTCAAATTGGGAACATATTAAATAATCATGTAAATAAAGTACTACAAAAACAAAGAAACAAATAAACCAAGTAACAAACAAACATTTACTCACCGTCTTTAACTCGCTTTCCGAATCCAGTATCCCCAATGACACAGTAAGCGAATAGGGGCCTATTTGGTTAACAGAAATAGCAGCTGAATTATTTTCTACCAGTATACACTCTTCAAAATCAACAATCTGAATTATGTGCTCGGCAAGCGTTGTTTCTAATTCAATTGTTATGGTTTGCAACCCTTCTAACGACGATAAAAACATGTAATTATATCCGAACCATCCATCATGACGTTTCTGTAATTGCAAGGGCAAACTATATTTGTCCATTTTGAGAATTGAGTAAAGCTCATACGTAGCGTTTTTAATCTTTCCGTGAATAACATACATGTTGTCTTTTGTGAGGTTTGCGTTGAACCGCAGAAACAGACTTTCATCAGTAACTGTGTGAGAAACATCAATTTGAATAGATTTAGTGGATCCACAGAAAACACCATTTGGTGGAGTCGTATCGACAGTTTGTTTGGGGGATCTTACAGTTGCACTTTCATGACCTGCTGCGTCAACAGCTTTCACTAATCCAAAATAAGACTCGCCGTGAACGAGGTTCAACTTTGTGAAGGAAAATGTGTTTGATAAACCAACATTTGTAAAGAAATTATTTAATTCATTGGATTCAGCGTCTTTGGCAAACGCAACTAGATAATGCTTTATGCCAGAGAAATGATCTTGGAATCCGTGCCAAGACAGTTCGAAGGTTGCAGTCGATTTCTGGAAAGCTGAGCTCTTGTGTTCAATTGTATTAAACACAACCCCGTCGATTGGATTATCTGTATCAATAATGAATCCATCCGATGCTAAGCCAGTGTGTAGTCCAACACTATTAACAGCAATAACTGTAAAGAAATAGCGCGTGCCTGGATTGAGATAAATGTTATGAAGACTTATGTTCGTTGACAGTCCGACATCAATTTGTTGAAGTATGTCATCATCTGAAATGTATAAATGCAAGTCGCTTTTCAACAGAAATTTACTGAACTGTCAAACATCATTATCAGAAACAAATGAACAGAAGTATTAAAATTTCATACGAGGCTTCCGTAATACTGGTTAAGTGGTCCTTTTAAAACGATCGCGTAAATTGTTCATCGTATAGCGTTATGAATTATGAATTGAAAAATCGTTTTTACTGTGAGGTGATGTCCCAAGGCTGACGCTGAAATGATCAATGAAGCTCTGCTGTTCATCAAACACCCCGTTCCAACAGGCCATGATTTTGTCCGTCCAGTCAATAAAGTCCAAATCTTGAAGACAATTACCTTCTCTGATATAACGACCACGTCTAACATTTGGTGGTGATTGGTCTATCCTGATTGGAGACGATTTAAAAACAGTGTATGTATTTTTACTATACCAAGCCCTCACATATATGACATAGCGTTCCCCATGAACCAATGAACGATTCACTGGTAGGCAATAAATAAATTCTAATCTTTGACCAACATCAGTCCATGGGTTTTCTAGTTTCAGATCGTACACCCCTTCGCCAACAGCGTGTCCATGTACGCCGAGGCTCCATTCAAATCGATGAATATTTTCGAAAGTACTTCCTTCATTTGTTCGTGACCAGTGCCCACTCAAGCATGCTGATGAAGCCGAAAAATTAAGAATTTCATGCGGTAGTCCCCAATAAACATCATATGTTGGGATAGTTTGATTCTGCGTATCTGTGCTTGAGATAGCAATGCACGTTACGTTGGCGTTTACTTCTGCACAAGGGCGATCTATAACTGCGCACGTACAATCCTTGTTACAAAAATGTATGTCGCATGAATGTTTTTCGACTTCTAAAATTCCCATTTCATTTCTAGATGCCTCAGATAAAACATTCACAGTAACCCTTGCAACCGAACTATTTAGCCCGACATTGTTCTGCGCCCATATCGAAAGAATAATGGATTCGCCAGGAGACATACTTTCAGTCAGTACGAATGAAGTATGAACGCTTTCGCTTTGATTGGAATTTTTAATTATAATTACTCCATTTGAAAGTTCACTGAAACTGTAGGAACGCGAGACCGTCACGTAGTAGTTTTCAATTCCGGACTCTTGGTCGTGGAATCCGTACCATGTGAGGGTTAGATTTGTGAATTTATTTCCATGTGCATTATTGTTGTTCGTCCACGTCAAAGGTTGTTTAAATCCACCGAGGTGCGGTGGGGTAGAATCAAGTAAAAGATCACTAGTTTGTTCAGAAGAGCAAAGTCCGGCGGCATTGCACGATGTTACAATAGCATAGTATTTGTCACCGTCATTTAGCCAATTCTTTCCATCTAATCTGACAGTCACATGGCGTTCCGATCCTAAGACAAGCCTCTCAACAGGCGTGTGACCTTCGTGATGCGTTTTCAAAGAAATCTCATGTCGAACAATAGGACTGATGTCGTCCTTAAATTCCCATTCGAGGTGTAATATGGATTTTTCCCATTGGAAAGGTTTACCATTTGCAGAGTTGTATTTTAATACGAAATTCGGAGCTTTCAATACAACTGGCGGTGTGTCATCAATAATGAACATATCAGACGATTTTGATGCATTCATGCCGACTCCATTCAACGCCCAAACTGTTGCAATAAGTGAAATATTAATCGGGAGCCTTATATTTGAGATAATAATTGAAGAGTGGAGCAGTCGATTTGATAGCGCAACAACGTCACAATCGCCCTTAGGGGTTGACACACATACTTCAAAATGATCTATATCTGATTGCGGATCTTCGAAACCTTGCCAATTTATTCGAATAGATGATCTGCAAAAAATATAAATGTTAGTTTTACATAACATTAAAGCCACACACCTTGAAATGGAATACATGTAAATGTATTAATATAGATGCAATTTAAAAGTGTGCAAAATTGTCATTAAATCTATAGCCTAGTTAGCAAGTAATTTTTTTTTTAATTTCCAAACCGAAACTAGGATTTCTATACGTAAACGTCCATTTCAACAAACGCAATTATTTTTAACTTTTAAAGCGCAAAAAGACGAATTTCTACCGTGTAACCACCATATATATTCTAATTGGCATAGATAAAATTAAATATATATAGCCTAGTTAGCAATTAATTTATTATTTTTCAAACGGTACCGCTTTTAAAACCGAAAGTAGGATTTCTAGACCTATACGTCCATTTCGACAAACGGGATTATTTTTAAGTTTTAAAGCGCAAATGAAACGGATTTCTACCTTGCAACCACCAGATATTATCTAATTGGCATATATAAAATATGTTTCTTATTTATACTTAAATATACTATGCCATGTATTTCATTTTAAGGTGTGTGACTTTAATACAAAAAAGAAATACATATTGAAAAGAACCGTTGTGGATTAACTTACCGATGTCCCAAATATTTATCATGACCTTCTCCTGGTCCAACATGTACAAGACCGCGTATTGGAGGTGAGTTGTCGACAATTAGGCCGTCCGATACACGTCTGGTGCAAAGGTTTGCATTGTTACACGCTTCCACGGTCACAAAATATTTTTGGCCAGGAACAAACGGGCCATTCCATGAAACCTCTGCAAATAAGTATGTATTCATGAATAAGTAAGAATGTTTAAGAGGAAAGACTTATGTCTTTTAATGTAAAACATATATGTTGCTTAACTTATCATTTCCGATAATATTTATAATCTACATGGTAAATTAAGTTCAATAACGATCTGAAACGCGTTATGTGTTTATAGCTTGTGTTGTTATATTAAGCAGAATCCTAAAATTCCGCATTACCTGTCATCATTTCAACATCTTTCAGTGGTCGTTCATCGGTCTGATATGGATCGGTTCCAAGACCAACTCTGAAGAATGCTAAGCCACTCTCTGGGTCGTAAAAATCTTTCCAATATGCGTTGATAACGTAGATGTCACTTTGGTAATCAATCTCCTGAAAGTGGTCACAAGCTTCTTATTTTAGTTATGTCTAGATGGGGAAGAAACTGAATTATTGCCGTTTGATAAGTTTGTATTTCTTAACATATTCAATACACAAAAGTTATGTTTGTAGTATTCGGTCCTCGCATACCGTTTTGGCTTTCATGTTTTTATTTTCTCTTGCGATAGGTGAATTGAATTGATATCGTTTTAGATACGTGTTTAGGTTCAAAATAAATTCTGGACTACGTATAGATTTTGCTAGCCTTCAAACCGGTTTACACCTCAATGCTTAGCATATACCGTTTTGAGACGGTGATACAAGCTTTAAGCAGTGAGGGTCTGTAGTTGGTGATCAGTTATTAAAGTAGTGAAAAAACGAAAAATTCAATTCGGATAGAAGTTCTGGAGTTTCATTGTTTGATATTTGATTTCAAAATATGAACCTTTAAGTTCGAAAAGATCGGATCTTATCCAAAACGAAGGTTTACATCGCTAGTCGAATCAATGACGGTGAGAATAATACAACGCAGTGTACTATTTATGGGTAGGAGATGCTGCGTGTGATTTTGCAAGGAGGAAACGGAGTTTGGACCCTAATTCAATATAAACTGTTTTCGATGCTAGTCTTACAATGAAGACTTCCATTCGAGCTGTACTTTTATTCAAATACATTAAGATTGGACATACGCTGTCATTTATCTGCGTTTATTACATTTTTGTCATTTAGAACATTGTGATCAGCACCTTTGGTAGCTTGCATATATTCAAACTTTTAGTACGATGTATCCGGTATGCATTTCATCAAGTGTTCAGTATAAGTATTGGTTGAATACGGGTAATATAATCAATACCGCAGATCCTATGATCCCATCGAGAACGTGTCCTCCGGTGGGAGCGGTTCGGTCCAATACAAATCTTTTTGATACAGTTTGTGAAACAAGCCCTGCTCGATTGATCGCCTAAAAGAAAACAATTTATATATGCGAATGAATTAGTTATTATAATTTCGAATTTGAAGTAATTAATGTGAAAATTTAACAGTAAAAGTTCGTTTCATAAAGTACATGTATATTACATATCGGGAAATGTAACAAACGGATTGAAATGAAGCTGATAACATACCTGAACAATTATGAAATAAAGATGACCATCAATCATTTGCGCTAAATTCAATTCAAAGAAGTCGATGGAAACTTTAGTTTCCGACTTGATATCTGTAATCCCTTCGATTGTACCAATGCCAACATTGAAATAGTCCAAGCCACTGTGCGGATCTGAAAATCCTTCGAAACGAACAGTTGCCAGTTCTTGGTTGATAAATATATTTCTCTGAAGGTTGTTTAAAATCGTAACTCTGCCACTCAAAGGGGGTGATGTATCTATGATCAACTCCAAGGACTCCGAGCTGGTAGACAAACCGGCATAATCCGTTGCTGGAAAAAAACATTTCGCTTCTTACAAATACGTTTTGCACTTTACAGATATGCTATACACTCTTGTTTCCTAATTTTATGAGACGTATACATTAAGACTTTAAAATGAGTGTTCGACACATACAACGCTTTATCATGCGAGGTTTAGAGGCATAGAAACACAGGACTGAATCATATCATGCGTTCATGAAACAATTTTACGTCTATGTAAGGGATGTATTTAAAAGATAATAGAGCATAGCTTTACATGCATATCTCAACAGGTGTGAATTAAAGCGTACCATTGACTGTGAAGAAAATTTGACTTCCATCAGACAGGGTTGACAGATTAAATATTGCAGATGTTTCCATTCCATTTGCAACTATGTCCATAATATTGCTCGAACCGGCTTTTGTGCCTGAACAAAGATATGCTTTTTAAAACTATATTAATGACATGTTTAAATAAATCTTAATTGAATAAAATCCCACACGAATATAAAATAAATTATATACACAAACACGAAGTGATACATGAACTACATTACTATTACTATATCACATTTCTTGCCTGTTCCAATAGAGAAATAATGCAGTTTCTGTGGGTACCCAAATACGGTGGCATCAGTATTGTCATCAAATCCAGTCCATGTTACAATGACGTGTTGTGGATTTGTAATAAACCCTTTGTGGTTTTGAACATGCACTTCACCTTCCGTGGGAGGAGAATTGTCCAAAATAAATCCATTGCTGCACGACGATATTTCTTCTTGAATTTCAGTGGAATACTCACGTTTAATCACAGTGTAATTTGAGTAAGCGCATATGAAATATAATTCATTGAATGCTATATACTTTTTGTCCAATTCTATGTATCCATGGTCTGTTTCGTACTTTACAGCGCAGTTTATGTCGGAATGACACGTTAGTGGCACGTACTGCAACTTCATAAGGTACCATGCAACTGAACGTTCTGAGCCATACATCAGAGCACCGGTCACGGACGAGTTGGCATTACCTATATTCATTTCTGACTCGTGAAGAAGGGCATAGTGTTGACCGATTTCAGAACTTGACAATATCTGAAAAATTAATACAGAAATATTAATATAGAATCGTTTTAAGAGTTAGGGTTATATAAGGTGTACTTTCACTTAATATCGCATCTAGTTTACCTTTTTGATGAAGACCCAACTGTCCGATGACGAATCAAAGTCGTACACAGCAGTTTTGGCATAGGACCCACTCTCAATTTTATCCATTTTCTTACAAGATGTCTTTGCTAAACCACTCACTGAAAATATCCGGACGCACAGGAAAGATGTCAAATGTCCGTGTGCAGGGAGAAGGATGCACTTCGCAACCTGTAAGAAGCAGTGTTCGATCTAGATTGAACATTGTTCCCAAATAAGCATACATTCACACATATTTGTTTGATGTCAACTTCAATAAAATGCGTCTTATTGTACGTAAAAAAAATCAAACCGTCAATTCAATGACAGGATAAAGAATACCTTAACATGTGTGCCATGGGGAAGCACATTCTCCCAAACAGACAATAGCTGACCAGCTGTTTCGTCACGACTTACAGACCATTGGTAGAACGCAATGTTGTCGTTCTGTCCGATAATTTCCCATAACGCTGTAATATTAGCGCACTCCCCAGAATTTGCGTCTTTAAGTTCAGTTTTTATCAAGGAAATATCAGGAGCTTCAAGTTCGATTGTAAATGCCCTCGAGTAATTAGGACTGAGACATCTTACATTGTTGCACAACTGAACGCTGGCCATATACGGCGTTTGTTCTTCAAAATTCATATTATGGAACGTAATGTCAGATGAACCAACATGGGGTCTAGTTAGTGTAAACATAGTTTCCAGATCTGAGCCATTGACATACATGTATTTTAGTAAAGAAACTGAAAATAAAAGATCCTCAATCGTTGCGGCATTACGAAAGATCCAGCTAACAGTCAGTTGATTGTTGTTCGGAAGGATATTCTCTGCAGGGCATTTATTGATTTTCAAACGCAGTATAACTTCATTTGAGATGTTTTGTTTTACTTGCAGCGTAAGTTTCTCAGCATAAGGGATCAGTACATAGTTGTTACCGTCGGGTCGAACAAGAGCGTCACTTGTATTCATGCTCAGAATAGTTTGCCATTCACTGCTTTCGGCGAACAAAACATATCGCTGTCCGACAATGAATATAAATGGAAGTTTGATGAACACACTGTCGTTTGCAGTTGAAACGTTCACGTCAAAAACATAGGTGGAGAAGCAATCTTTGCCGATTTTTATTTCTAGTTTTTTTTGCAGAGAATGTTCATCATATATTCGAACTCCGTTAGACGCAGATATTGTAGTACCTCCGCTACAGGTTGCTTTTACAATGAAAACGTATACTTTGTCGTTAACAATTTTACTTGAATTAAGGCAGATTTTGTTCATTTCTGGCGTACGATGGAATGGAACTACATCTGCTTTTGTTCGATCTAATCCTATTCCCACTTCAAAAGAAACATTTTCATGATGTTTAAATCCTATCCAACCAGCACACATCATGTGTTCAGTAAAATGGACATCAATATCTGTTGAAATGTCAATCCTTTCTGGATCCAAATCCAACACGTATCCCTTTCCCGGTGCATATCGAGAAGGCAATCGGAACGTGTTTGTTCTGATCGACGTAAAGTGACCGGCATTGTTGTATATGTGAACATTGAGATAGAACATAAGTCCATCTCCCGTGTCTTGATTCTGGAGACGATTTAGGGGATATATAAAGCAGCGTCCTGTATAAGAGGTACAAGGGATCGCCGAGTCTAATCGCCAGGAAATAAGTGGACTTGAAACACTTTCGTCATGACCTAAAGGATATAAAAAGGATTTATTTTTATCTAATTATATATTATGTTCGAACATTGACATACATTCCCAAATTTAAACGCACGATAACATACCAAATTGAAATGCCAGTTGGTTTATTTCGGCTGTCTGTTCATCATCATAGAATGTATCTGATTCCCAGGCAAACAGGATAGATTCTTCAGAGATATTCACTCGTGGAATATATTTATACTGTGGTGGTGTTTGGTCGATCAATAAAGGACCCAGGATTGCGATGTTGGACAATCCTGCTTTGTTAACTGTTTTGATGAAAATATAGAACAGCTCATCGGATCCAATTGCTTCATGTCGATGTTTGAAGTATGGTTTTCTATCGGTAGAAATATAGTCCACCAAACTTGGCGAATCCTTTTCGGTCGCATCCAGACCAAGCCCTACATAGAAGTCATCGACTTGACTCCCTGATTCCTCCACTTCCCAATTTAGCACGATATGATCGTTGGGCAAATAGACAAGCGTTTCGTTAGTGTACACAGGTAGGAATTGACAAATGAAATCCGAAATATCATGGTCTTTGCTTCCCGAAATATGAGTTGCAGGAATATAGTCAGCTAACGTGGTGTCCGCTATTAAATTGCATTTGCTTAAACAGGTTGTGCTATTGTACAGAGGGACCTTTTGAAGGTTCGATTGTAATAAATACGGTAGTCCATTTTTGCAGATAACGGTTTCGGTCCATGCTGCATGCTCAAGTGTTAAGTTGTGGATAAGAGCAGCTGAGATATCTCGTGTGATTCCATCCGAACAAACAGGCTTTGATGATTCCATGGCATGGTTAAGAGCAATAATGGTCAAGAATCGTTTACCTGTGAAATTTGCTGGAAGACGCACTGATGTCCCAGTAAGCTCTTTATATACCATTATCTCAGTGACTTCTGTAAAGTTGTACAGTTCCTCTTTAGTCAAGCATCTGGTGGCAAGCCCTAACCTGTATAGTTTGATTCCACTTTCATGGTCGATAAAGCCATGCCAGTGTACAACAAAGGAATCCTCACTTGTGTAGTCTATATCTTTGTAGTCCACAGGACCTATAACGAAACATGTAAAAAAAATAACAAATTATATATACTGGAAATTCTGAAAGGAATATGTTATCAAGGACTTTCAGCGAGTGTTGTCAAAAATATTAATGAAGTTTATTATATTATTGCATGATTTATTAATGAACGTCACATGATTTATTTCGCTGGAACGATAACACTATATAGTTCCAAATCTCGAATTTTGTCCAATACCTTCATAAATTACTCCTTCTTCTGGTGGGGATTCGTCAACAAGTACATCGATGTGCTCTGTCGTGTTCAGCAAGGCATTGTTAGTGACCGTAATTGTGAAGAAGTAGTTCCTGTTGTGGTTCCCGGTATGCTTATCTGCTTCAACGAGCTTATTCAGCGGGATTGAGTAATTGAAAATTTCACACTTTCCTATATCCGGACAATAGCACTCTACATTTCTAGAATGGCAAGTTGCCTGAAATAAAGTAAAGACCTTTATAATATGAAGATGTATGCACTTCAAATAAAAAGTAATAAATTAGTTCACGTTTTGATATTGATAATGGAAACACTTTTCATTCCATAAACCAAATGCACGTTAGTATGTGTACGTAAAATAATCGACTTATTGAACAAACAGACATCAATATTGCCATATGAAACGTACGTTTTGAATCTGTCCTACAGGTAAATAACCACTTGTTAACACAGTATACGTATCGTTGATTCCGAACTCCCAATTAATGTTACGCAGTCCGCTATGTGGGTCCAATGCGTCAAACGTCATCTGCATCTTCGACAAATCGGTGCTGTTGTGAACATATAACATTTCATAACCGTCTTTCTTTAACCAAATGTTGTTTATATGGGGTGGCGAGCGATCTATGTAAACGGTTCTAGACTCATTGAAAGTGTTGTTGACTATATCAACTGGACGAATGTTGAATGTATATGTCTGTCCATCAACAACATTCAAATTGGTACAGAACCGCTGGTTCAGAAAGTCGGGTACGAGTTGTTCTACCGAAAACGCGCCATTGTTGAGTTTCCATGATACGAAGTATTTTAATATCCCATGCACATTCGGTGTACCACCAACGGGGAGAAGGCCAGTTGTTTGCTCATATAGGCCCGTAATAAGACCATGGGGCTCGGACTCTATTGGATTCAAAAGTTTATTTTGCAAATAGAACATGTTGATGAAGTAGTTTTTCCAATTCAGACAGATCTCATTGTGATGTGTTTGCCAGGTGAAGTTTGTCATTGGTGATGCTGAATCAAATTGAAAGGGGTTGTCTTTCCATGTTCCAATGAAGCTCGTGTTATCGTACAACATAAACCTTCTACTTTGGCGAACGTTATCTGCAATATCCTTGACCTCTAGTGTTATACAATACAATCGCGGTGAATTAGATGTTAGATTCAGCTGCATTTCATGCACATCGGATGAAAGAACTTTTCTGGTATAAATGTTCTTTGTGTAATCAACTTTCATAGATCCGTTTGACGGAAGTACTTCGTTGACATTTATTTGGTAACTTTCAATCGCCGATGCTGTTTTACTTGCTCCTCCACTTGGAACTGGATCCACCCAACCGTTGAATTGAACTATCGACAACGTGGATCGTGTAACTCGCTTCTGAAGCGTTAACGGTTCGGAGGAGCATGACCTCATCTTAGAACAATGTTCAGGTGATGCATTATCGTACCTATAACACACTGTCCTTTGTTTTGGGACCTTCGTGTACGGGACAGGTACTGATGGGACAAGCGCCATTGCTCTTGTATCTATGCTTTTCAAGTAGCCGCCCGCCTTTGCTTCAAATTCCAAACAAAGTCTGCAGTATAAAATAAATTTTCAAAGATATGAATTGTTAAGCATTACAAGTCAATTTAAACATAAATTTTTCTTCAGTTTCATTTCTGTTTCTAATGGAAATATATGTTCATTTCGAAGTAAATGCTATAATTCAAACTGTCTTACGCTTCTCCGTTTTGTAGATTATACTTTGCCTGATCGACAGGTATATGCCCCGAGTCGTGTTGTGCTTTTGTCACGCTTGTGCTGTATGATGTATCAACCAATTGTGTATGGGTGGATTTTGCTTGATAGGAACCTTCATAAAGTCAACATACTTATGAATTTTCATAATATATAATATGAACAAATATGCTTGCTATATAAGTTATTAGCACACGGACTATAGTGTAAATTAAATGGTGTAACGAAACAATTACCTGTCACTGCCTGGACCTTTAATGTAATTGTTGTATCGCTGATGCCAAATTTTTCTTCTGCGATGAAAGATGGTCTGCTAATTGAAATATATGTTGAAAACTCCGACGACATTCGAAACTCCATAATTTTCGGTTGGAAGTTGCCGTACATATCATCTAGGTATTGACATGCCGTTAAATTCCTAGTGCTCATCGCTCGTTTCTTTTCTGCGTTAGGTCCAACTGCCACAGTATCGCATGTCAAAATTTCAGGAAGTGTGTTTGGCTGGCACGTTGTTTCTCCGGCATTTATTCCATCGTAATCAACAGTTAATCTTTTTACAAAGCCATTTGCACACTGACAGTCCTTGGTCAGTCCGGTTGTGCTGCATGTTCCGGGCCAGCAATAGTGATTGTTCCACGCGCACATACCTTAAATATGAAGGTTTCCGCAATTAAATTCAACGTGTCTTACTGTTAAATTCTATATATATATTTATATATTTATTTATGTATTTATTTATTTATTACAATTTTTACATATACGAATAATATAACACGGTTCTGCCTGGAATGTTCCGTTGGATATTAAATACTTCTTACGTTGACATTCACTATCTCCATTCCATTTCTTGAATATTGCATTGTTTTCATAGCATTCCGTGCAATATGTGCTGTAAGCACTTGTGCAGCTTCGGTGCTGACACTGGGTGATGGCTGGGCATTCTGAAAACACAAAACGGAAAGAAAAAACCGTAACACTATGCAGTGAATATGGAGAGGGGCCGGGATTTAGAGTTCCTTAAGTGCAAAACTAAGTCTACATTATTTTGAATTTAAGTTTGATGGTTACATGAATTCAGCGCAACTTGTACATAAATACATTCCCTTTGATACAAAATCGACAACCACATAATTAAGTTAGCATAACAATGTACTGCAAACGCGGTAAGCTATTATACTGAACATAATAATACTGATTTTATCGAACCCATGTCCACGCTTCAATGTTTTGCGTCGGATGTTTTAATGCTTATTAACACGTTTTTCCGGTCGCAGAAGTTCTCATGCGATCCAAATAATACAAATATGACAATAAAAGCAAGGTGAATACATTGAAAAAGAAATAAGTAGGAGCATTTTTATAATTCATCTACTACAATCCTGTTCGTATGGTGGACACGGCTTTTCAACAAAACACTCGCTGAGTTTTAAACCACCATAGAAAGCATAATAAACTGTCGACTTAACAATAGTTCGATTTTTGTTTGGTGACTTAAAACTTTATTTAGAATTGACATTGAAAACTGTGTGGGTTTTATCAATGCGGATTACTTACTAATTTGAATAATAATAAACTATCTACATCTTGAAACATGTCAACCACTATACAAATCATTGATCTTACCTTGGTGTTACTGCGGTTTAAATGTCTACTTACATTTAAGAGGGGCACACACACATGTTAAGATTTTGTCATATATTCACGATTTCAAATAAATAAATAAATAAATGTTCGCGTGAATATGTTTTGCTCTGGGGATTTTCTTTAACGTTTAATACTAAAATGTGTCAACTATCAAAAAAATACCGGTAGCCTAAACTTAAACTTAGCTACTGTTTGCAGATAACGTCAATGCCATGGCGTAGTTTCTACTGATATCATATGTTTCTTGGTGAAAACATTTCTTGAAGATAGTCTCAGTATATTATCAGGGGCAATCTTAAATTATAAATAAATTGAAGAATATTTATGTGTTTACTTTTCAATACTTTGAACTATGCGAGTAATACAAAAGAAAGCGAATTGTTGACATATTTTATCTTCAATAATGTATTGCACAGGGAATGAACTAGTTTTTAATATGTGCATACATGGGAAAACACACACCAAAACACATCAAATAAAGGCAATACAATAAATTCGATACATTGTAGGTAAGAAAGGTTTCTTTCTTAAATGCTATGCATTGCACTGAACGTTTTAATGTTCAATACTAACCAAGTATAGAACTTTGTTTAAAGAGACCATACGCAAACTCAATTTAAAATCATAATGATTACATTATAACACATTCTATTGGACCCATGTGATATCATTATATTCTTAGCATGTGTATGTAAAGTAAATATTGATAGGCTGCAACAACATTCTTGAATTAAACCATGACCTATCAAAGTTGCCAAATATCAAAATGAACAAAATGAAATATAACTTTTTCCTAGTTTTAACAAAGTGAATTAGAGGAAAATTAATTTCCCTTTAATAAGATAAGTAGCCGCTAGAGAGCATTGTAGAAAGGCATATCCGTATGAACGCACGAGGAATTGTCATTCAGCTTGGCGATACTGACCAGTTTTACACATTGATTTTCCTAAAGTTTAGGTAAAGGGCTATATATGGTTATATAGATGATTGCTATGGATATATAGATGATTACAATGTTGCATATTTGTAAAAAAACATCGAATGTATATAATTATGTACATATTTGTATGATATATAAACGCATTATGAATTGCATTTTGTCACCGGTAGTACGCAGGCTTATCCAAAATGTAAGCTGTATTTCTCATATGTGTTGTTTTCATTTTAGAGAAGACGTTCGGGTTAGAGGGAATCCGTGTTTGTCCAAGTACATGCACGATTTTCTCGAACCATTGTTGTTTTAGCAGTTGTGTAATATACTATTCTTCAATGTACATGCAATTTGTCAATTATATTCAACATGCCTCAGAATAGAATTAATGAAACGGTGAAGGGCATCGTATTAGGCCTTTTGAGATTCAAATGCAGTTACAGAAGCATTCAAAATGAGCTGTAAAAGATGGACCATGCTATTTCTTTGGGAAGTATGCAGACTATTCGACTTGACGCTACTTTACAGCGCAGTACAACGCCTGGTGGTGCTTCAAATTCAAGAAGACGCCCATATAAAGTCACACCTGACGTCGTATGCAAAATTCGTCCATTGATCTATAAAATCAATCCGCCGACCCAGAGACAAAAATGGCATTTGCCACATGAATGTCCAAGGGAACAGTATATTACATCATCAGGAATGTTTTATAAGTAAAATTACGGGAGAAGTGCAATGTTCATCAGCTCAAAATTGCACAGATTCAGAAATGCAGGACCAGGTCTTGGAAGCTTTATTTAAAGCTTAAATGTGGCAAGTGGAGAGATTTTGTTACATCTGACGATGCGATATTTTATCTTGGTGGAAGTTATGGAAGAAGAGTCGGTTATGTCAGAATGGGAGAAAACGTTGGCGATAAACTGAAGTTTGTAAAACGTTATGCGTTTGCCCGTGGCTTCATGGCGTGGGCTGCTGTATCGTCCAGAGGTAAATCAGAGATCAGAATAATTCCCAAAGGGACCAAGGTAAACTCTAGTAATACTACATCAATAAAGTTCTGACACCATTTATACGAAAGAAGTCCCGAGACTCTTTCCGGAAGGTAAACACGTCATGACCTTCCATCAGGACAGTGCATCTAACCACACTTCCAAACACACAGTGAACTTTCTAAAAGATCAAAACATTAAGGTCATAACACCCGAAGAATGAATGCCAAAGTCTCCAGATGCGGCCCCAATGGATTTCGGTATATGGGAGATACTTAGAGAAACGACAAGTAAACTCACTTTCTGGATCTCATATTGAGCATTTGTTGCAATACAATGTATTTAGAATATACATTATTCATGTTTTTGTTTTGTTCATCATTAAATAAGGGCAATTCTCGTAGCAAACCACAACCTGTAAATTTTATGCTAGAATATTTACATACTAATGGCTGCACCAAAACTGAAGTTTTCCTTTGTGAAGTATAATATAGTATACACATTTTTTTAAATCCAATATATTTAGAACCGTCTCAAGAAGCTCGATACCGCGGACAACTATTGAAGAACACATACATAATCTACGCATGGTACCCTAGTCATGTCCGCATCACGATCAACATGTTATAGAATTGATCAGTTGGTCCAGACATTTGAAGATTATCTTATTGTCAAGGCTAACAAGCTCAATGTACACATCCATAATGTTAATGTAGTACCTCGTAATACACATGCCTAAGCATAAACGGATAGACCCTCGGTCAGAACTGCAAATCAGACCGACAATCACAAAGTAAAGACGGTACACGTTGTTTATAATTTATAAGACAGAAGTAATTATGACTTGGGAAATAAATAGTCTTATTCTTACTCTTTTTGTTTTACTATACAAAATGTCATCTTATATATTTATTTGCGACACTATATTATTTGAAAAAAATCCTTATTAAGTCTTAATTTTGTATAATAGCCTCCCTCGAGAATCGAACCTTCGACTTTTATGTGCGAAAGCGTAAGCTCACTCTCTTAAGCACATACGATTTTCGTTCATTCGTTCCCTGAGTCGAATATTACTGCAAATTTACTGCGTTGATTTTGACCAAATTATCGTAAATACGCACATGCTCGGAGACTGTTCGGCGTAACGGAAGATACCAAATAATACGAGTTATAATACCTTAAAGGGGCCTTTTCACAGATTTTGGCATTTTTTAACTTAATCATTAAATGCTTTATATCGATAAATGTAAACATTGGATCGTAAAAGCTCCAGTAAAAAATCAAGAATAAAATTAAAAAAAGGAAAAGAACATTGCCCGGACCAGGTTTCGAACCAGTGACCCCTGGAGTCCTGCCATAGTCCTGAAGTAAAAGCGCTTTAGCCTACTGAGCTATTCCGCCGAGTACATATACTCGAAGTATTTTATACCTTATATAAGCAATCTTCGTAGTTTCACAAAATTTAACGACAAAAACAGAACTCTCCAAATTATTCAATCGTTTCGCGTTGCAACGCTTTATAATTTTTAGGTTTTAAAATCGTCAAAAGATGCATATAATGGCTATATTAGACCATGGTAAATGTTCAGTATTACTGTTTCCTCACAAATATCATAACTAAAACGAAAATTTGCGAATCTGAAACAACTTTTTTCAATTTTGTCAATTTACCAAAGCGTGAAAAGATCCCTTTAACATGCAATAAATTTGTTTAAATATTCCATTCTTAAAAAGCCAATACACACTCAAAGTCAACGAATATTGCGTACAATATTTCGGAAAATAAAGTTAAAACATAAACATCAATTTTCCATATAGCATAAGCCAAAATTGCAACGCTAGATGTGGTCTGGTAACATAGATTTAACACGACACAAAATGCTCTTTTTTCTTTTTTGTTGGACAGTATATTTAACACATGTTCATGTACAAAGTTATTGCTCGTGTGTCGTATGAATGAATATCTGCAGGATTTTTAAAATGGAATAAATTGTGCCACAAAAAAAAACACGAGCATTTCATATCTCGTTAAATCTATGTTACCTATCACATCTAGCGTTTACATTTTGGCTATTGCTATAAGGGACACTGATTTGCTATGGGTTAACTTTATTTAACGGAATATTTTACGAATAATCGTTGGTTTTGAGTATTTATGTTACTTTAAATAGAAGTATGTCCACCTAAAAAATGTTCAAAACTTCTCAATGAAATTATGGCATTGTAATCGTTGTTCCGCGACGGAGTTTAAAAAATATAATCACGGTGAAAAGTCCTTTAGTTATGGCAGAATACCAACTGCTGGTCAGTGCGAAACCAATCGAATGTACGAGACACGATACACACATCACAACATTCACACTTTTAAGGAATTTTCATACACATTTTATTTGAGACAAAAAGCCGTATAGATGACAGAAATGCCATGAACGCCAATACCAATAAAACTATAAAAAATTGTCTGATTTAGATGTGACAATCATCAGTAGTTGTTTAATTATTAGGTTTGTTTATATATATATTAGAAGATCATCTCCTAGTCATCCCAAACACATCTCAATGTTATAAGAACATAAACTAAACTAAATTCGTCGCACGATTTTAATTTAATGTTTTTACCAACGATCGTTCAAATGTGTATGCTACTTATCAAAAGAAACGGAAGATTACTGTATACTTTTAGATTAGCAAGTTAAAGATCAAGGTCTAATGGTCGATTAATACGGAATGCATTTCCGTACGATACCTCCGGAACGATTTGTCCACGATCAACCACGTTAGTAAAAGGAAAGGAAGACTTTCATTGATTCAGAGGTTAACAGGGTTAAGAGTAGAGGTCTGTAGACCATTATGTTTTCGTACGGTATCTGGAAAGAGCTTTTACCTATGGTCATTCATAACAAAACATAAAAAATCCAAATATTGACGACTTGACTTAAGGTGTTGCTCATTCATGTTTTATAATAATCTCTAGTTAACAGGTTTTACATATTACCTGAGCAGCTCTGGTACTCATCCCCAGCATAGTACGGATCTTCACACTGAGTGCATCTAATGCCGTCTGGAATATTACTGCATGTTTGTTTGCCAGGAACACAATGCGCTATGTCTATGGCGCGGCAAGCTACGAAAAAAAAGCATATGGATCAACGTTTTGACGTCTGTCTTTTAAACAAAAAAGGTAATACTGGTATCTGACAATCCATGCAACTCGATATACATGCCCAATTATGACTGCATTTTGTCGCAAGCCCTTTATGAGAATTAACTTTAATCTGCCTTTAAACGTTAGCTATTTATTACAGAAAGATAAACTACAGAAAGTAGAAATGTGTACGTACTCTCACAAGAATCTCCCGTGCGCCAGATTGGACATTGACATTCTCCGTTAGAACAATTACCAAATCTACAAAACTCATTGCAGTTTTCGCACCATTCTTTTGTAAAAATCGTGCCGCATAACTTGCAAACTCTGCATCTTGTCCCATCTCCGCATTTTTTTGAACATTCTGGCCAGCTCGGACAATCATCAAAGAATCCAAAAGTGCACGAATCTATAGAATGTAATATAGTGTATTGTAGTGTAGTGTAGTCTTATGTAGTTCAATAAAGTGCAGTGTAGTGTAGTGAAGTTCACTGTAGTGTAGTGTAGTGCAGTGTAGTGCAGTGAAGTGCAGTGTAGTGAAGTTCAGCATTATGCAGTGTAGTGTAGTGTAGTGCAGTGTAGTAAAGTGTAGTGCAATGTAGTGCAGTAAAGTGCAGTGCAGTGCAGTGTAGTGTCGTGAAGTGTAGTGTCGTGCAGTGTAGTGCAGTATGGTGCAGTATAGTGCAGTGTAGTGCAGAGGTATGTTGTAATGTAGCGTAGTGCGGTGAAGCGTGGTGTGTGGTAGTGTAGTGTGGTTTAGTCAAGTGAAGTGTAGTGTAATTTAGTGTAGTGTAGTGTTGTAATCTAGCCGGTGTTATTAATATAACGTAAGGCGTATGTGGCTACATGTTTATTCATTTATACCCAAGCTACAAGTGTACAACAAACTATTAAGCATAGTCATATAAACACAAGATTAACAGTAGAGACAACTCTTATGGGATCTAGTATTTAGTGTAACACAGTAATGTCCCTTTAACATATTTCTTGACAATATACATACTACAATATGTAGTATGTTATAATGTAGCGTAGTGTTGTGAAGCTAAGTGCGGTGTAGTGTAATGTAGTGTGGTTTCGGGAAGTGAAGTACAGTGTAATATAGTGTAGCGTAACGTACTGTAGCTTAAAGTAGGCTAGCGATATGCTCTACCGTGACAGCAATACGAATTGAATGACTTCGGTCATATCTATGTTTTGCTTCGGAGCGTATATGCACTTGTAACCCAAAAAGTACGGCACAAATGAAGTTTCTTGAAGTGTAGTGTTGTATTGTAGGGTGTAATGTGGTGTTTTTAAGAGTTGTGCGGTATGCGTTGCATAGCTAAGCATAGCGTATCATAGCGTAGATATGTTTATAATAATATATTATGGAATATAATAGTTTCGTTTCACATCACATCTTATCGAAGCCTATCATATCCACTAATTGGGTACTAAATGTTAGACATCGGGTTCTAGCATCAATTACAAGTAAGATTATAATATTTTCTAATTAATTCAAGTTTCTTGTTTAAACTGTCGCCATCTGGTAAAACAGAAATGGCCCCGTTAGATTACTTACGTATACAATGAAACGTAATCGCTATCCCGATCAAAAGTAGAAGTTTCATATCAACGGCTGCCGAGTTTTCTCAAGTGTGTATATTCAGCGATGAGCATACCTGGATAAAATACGGGGCAGAAACAGTGAAAAGCAATAATGTCTAAAGGGTGTACAAATAAAGACAATTAACCACAAAAAATAAATGTAAGTTATTTTGTTCAATTGATAATACTTTAAATTACCGTAATTTTATATACTTTAGTTGTTTTGAGTATTAAAAAGTAGCGCAATAATGCAGAATATAGGCTTTTAAACGATTTGCATACATGGGGATAAGTCGGTTGAGTTTTAAGAGTAATTTCATACCAATTTCTTATATGGCTAAATAAGAATTTAAATGTGAAAGGCAGTTTAAATTTTTTTTAATAATGTTTTATTATCGGATTCACCAATTTATAACTAAGTGTGAACTCTATTAATTGGCGTATTTTGGTGGTCGGCCGTTAGTCTGCTGTGATAGAGTGTCCTTCTTAATATTTCTTCAATTGTACTTGCATTTTTCTTATGTTTTTGTTTGAACATGATGATGTCAGTATAAATTGAATATTGACAGCTGGCATTTCAAAAGGAAGTGTTTAATAAAGGGATGAATACATCGATTTCAACCAGTCGTTCACACTGTTCGCCGTTGGCCGTTGTTTATTTCGTGCTTAAACACTCATCTAGAATGTACATATAATAACTAATTGATAGCCATCTTGGATACATACTTGAGCATTACGCTACTTCATTTGATATTCCAGTAACATTTAACGCGTCATATTTTATATTTAGAAGGAGTAGTGGCACGCCGGGTATGCGGATACTTTGATAACAGATGGCACTTCGATACCAGATAACAACAAAAGCCACGCGCGAGAGTTGAGTTCTTCAGTTTTTTTTAATTTATGTTCTGTTCATTTGGTTTTCAGGCACGTAACATTGTTTGGTCAATAAATGGTATAGTACTTCGTATTGCGGAGCAAGAAATTCGTGAAAAAAAAACAGTGGAATTATAAAAAAAGATAAAAAATGTCATCGATAATCATCATGAATTCGATGATCAGTTCGTATTTCCACAAAATAAAAATACTTGGAAATAAATCAAGAACGTGTCAACTAATCGAAATGAAAAATCCATATGTCCATTAATGTTACACCATGTTAAATTTTAGTTAACTAATGTATTTGAGGAAATTCAAATGTTTTAAGAGTCGGATGCCAAATTTTCATCAGAAATGCAGAATTCGCTGTGGAATACTGTTATAGTAAGCAGGCAATAAATAAAAATGTATGTACTGACGTAAATTAAAAACGAATTACCGAAACATGTTCTTATCCCTTTGGAATATGAAAGTAAAAGGGAAAGGGAAGTATAAAGGGAAGTGCTTCATATAAGTAGAGCTCAATATAAAGGGAGTTTTCCAATCTCTTTTAAATTTTGTGGCTACGCATTAGTATTGTCTTCATGATGCGATTCTAATGAGCACCAATGACAAAGGATTTTATGAGGTGTATTGGCCGCTTGCTCCCCTTATTTAGAATCCTGCTTTAAGTTCAATTGAAAACAGTCATGTTGATCCACATGATCAGTTGTATTTTCACTTAATCTCAATTTACCACTTAAAACAAGATGATTACTTAGACAATTATTTTCGGTCGTCACTTGAAATATATTACTTCAGAAATAAGCATTTGAATCTTATTAAAAATTTTCACTTATAATATTAATTATATTAATTAATAGTAATAAGATTTTTGAAAACGAACAACGCAATTGGTTATATTTTACATGTGTATGCAATTACGTTATGCATAGATTCCCAATATATCGGGCTTGACAATGCAAATTGATTCGTACTTCAAAATGTTTAGTAAAAATAGCCCTAATATACATAAATGCATTTCTGGTAGAAGATAAAACTCGGTTATCAGAGTGCCCAATTTTTTGAAAGTCTCTGTTATCCGAAATGCCCTATATCGGGAATCAAAGTATCCGCAACTTCATGAATACCACCTATTAAATCATGCTCTATCTTTGTTTATATTTGATTGAATACTATCAAAATTTCAGTTTTGAAGCCCAGTGATTACTCTACATGCTGGAATATCTAACAATTTCTTGCAATATTTCTAAGTAGTTTTATTTTGTTGAAATGTTTACTGTTTATCCAGTTTATGCTGTTTTCCGACCGAATTTTCTATTTTTTTTTGGGGGGGGGGGGGGGAATTCTACCATTCTTCTGTGTTTTTATTGCTTTGCAATAGAAAATGATACACCATGTATAAACTCGACCATGCGCTTTGTCTAAAAACTAATCTTTATGATATTACTTAAAAAACTGATGAATTTACTTTTTGCGCGTGGCTTTTGTTGTTATCTGGTATCGAAGTGCCATCTGTGATCAAAGTATCCGCATACCCACCGTGTAGTGGCGAAAAACTCATTTTGTTCTTATTCTTTGGTTAGCATGAATGGTTGTCTGACATTATTTGTCACAATACATTTTAATTGTTGATGGATCAACATTTCGCCTTTCAAGCCATATATTGAAGATAATTAGCAGTGCGCGACATTAGTTTTGCATTGACCAATTTCAAGATTGAAGACAAACATATAAATCTACTATAAAACACGTTTATTGGAACATACACATGAAAATCGTTTCGCTTATTCTACAGAATCATCCGTTTCGAAATGAATAATAATAATAATAATAATAAAATGAGCTCTGTGAAAAGGGGGTTTAATGCATGTGCGTAAAGTATCGTCCTAGATTAGCCTGTGCAGTCCTGCATTTCCGTCTTAAAAGGATTTCGTCAAGAAGCGTCGCTCTTGAAACGAAAATTTCAATAAAGTGTCGTCCTAGATTAGCATATGCGCACTGAACAAGCTAATCTGGGACGGCACTTAACGTACATGCATCAAAACCCCTTTTCACAGAGCAAGGTCCATAAATATAATTAAATAGGCCCTGCTGCTGGTAAATGTCTACTTGAGGATAAAACTTTAGAGCCATATATTTATAGAACGCTTTTTGTTTGACTTCGTCATGGATTTTTCTCGAATACATTGGACAACATCCAGTATGCTCAATATCTCTACGAAACAAATGTTTAGTATGATAGTATCACCATAAAACTCCATAAAGGAAGACAACAGCTGTTTCAACTAATCGAAAATAGCAACATCGCAACACTTAAAGTATATTTTTCCATGTAATCTTGACTATAATGCCTGTTCATATGGCATTTTTCTATGAGCATAAAATAGACTTTAGTTTAGCCTCGACGAAAACTTGCACATGTACTGAATGTTTTCGACATTTTTCAATTTTAGTCATACACTATTGTGTTAATGTCTTAATATGAAACAACGGAAACAAAAACAAAATTGAAATAATGTAACTACGCAAGAAAGCATCTAACATAATTTTGCACCAGTTTGTACTTTTGTCACGCGCTTGGTTGATCCCTTTAAAGTTTGAAATCAAGTCGTTGTCTTTTACAGTGGTTTAAACGTATATTACTTTGCAGGCGTTCTTAAATGAACTAATGCTGTACTATTCAATGGTGTTTAATTATAAGAACGACAAAGAAAAAAAGTTAAATACTCACGACACTTCAACGTCCACAAGTCAAAGGCCGAGTCAGTAGCACTTTAAGAGCATGAAGACAATACGTCATTCCAGTCGCGCCTTCGTTATGTGAATAACCTAATAATTAAACGAGGCAAATATTTATAAAGACATAATAACACAATGATGAAATACATAATAATAATACTAATTATTATTAATTATAATACTTTTAAAATGAAATTTTACAATTATTTTCGATAGTTTCCTTCCGATCACAAATGCGTAAGTGATATCATATATTGTTATTTATTTTCTATAATTCATGCTCAGCACACTAAAACGGCACAATTTAAGACCTTACTGAGACCTTGATAATAGTTGTGTGACAGAATGCCTTGTGGGTTGACATTGTAATAGAGAACATATTATTCTATGAATCCAAGCTAGCTCCGGGTCAGGTAGACCACCTGGCTTTTTAAATAAACCAATGAAAATGCGAGTATCCACCTGCAACACAAACGGTGTAGAATTTCATCCTGACATATTATACTTGTGACTAAATTAGAAAAACACCTGAAATACTACTGAACAATGTTATCGATACATTTTCCCTAGTTGTAATCGGGATATGTTTATGTATAACGTTCTGTCATTTCTTAAGCCAAAAACAAAGTCTTAAAACGGGTATATGATTGTCAAAAGATACAAAACGGTTATGGAAAGATCAACGACAATCTAAGAAACAAATATCATCAATGTTCTATGAAAACTATGCATACTTATGATGCAAAACGAACTTAGTCGAACTAATTTGGGTATCGTCGTTTTAAGGAAGCGCGGGGTGCAGTTCCAAAAGACATTATATTATATTATATATTATACATTATATATATAGATATTATATATTTTTGTTGCTTTCAGGACTAAAATCTAAACCTGTTTTATGCAGGACTGTTCTTCCAGTTAAAGGTACAACAGTTGATTCATACATCAATAAAATCGAAGCATGTTTCAGCCAGAAAACACTATTAAAATAAAATTTATTTTTGCGATTTTGTTGTCGCAGTAGTGTTTCACTTAATTGTGTTGTATGTAAAAAAAGAAAGATTATAGGTGGTACCGCATCAGCCAATGACACAAACAACATTTGCAAGTCTTTTCCTTTGTGCATAAGCCCAAAACTTGGGGAAAGCCTTCATCATTACCTTGAAGCGAATGAGTTCTATACAATACATTTTACACAAAATCACATAAAAGTGCCGAGTTGACAAATCAAGCAATTGGCGGTGTTCATATAGCGTTTTTAGCAATGAGCGTTACGGATCTACAAGTTTTTACATGCGAACAGGTATGCCCAAAGTGTATCAAATACCCCGCTTACTTACTTTCTGTCAACTACGATAAGTGTCACCACGTGAGGGTTTGCGATTGTGCTCATCAGCTCGAAACAGATGTATCCCCCTTCCCCTCTTAAACTATGACTTCCTGCGTTTTGCACCAAACTGGTACAAAACATGTTGAGTAAAAATATAATTCGCGGCGTTGTTTCAGTTCTTGAACTACAATCATTAACAAATTGAATCATTATATGAATATCATGTTAAAGTAAATAATTTTGAAAGAATAATATATAAAACAGTCAATTTTTTTAAGCAATACGTGTCGCGTAAGAGTAAGTTGATGAATTATTAAAATAGTCTACTACGTGCTACGTCAGGCACGTGGTATTTTCCCCGCAGCACAGTTTCTTCCAAATCTGAGGCTATTAATAGACAGCTTTTGCGCTACCTCTACGATCGCAATTGACTTATTCTGGCAGAACAGTCGGAGGGACCGCGGGGATCTGATATGGCTGGGAAATAATCTGAGGTTTGCAATAGACTGATCCCGGAATTCACTCGAGTTTAGAAAACCCCAATATCATCCCGGGCCATTATATCAACCAATTATAGCTTGATTTGAATTATAGCGGTTGATACGGTGGGTGTTTTTGAAAGGTTTGTAAACACACACACACGCACGCACGCACACACACACACACACACACACACACACACACACACACACACACACACACACACACACACACACACACACACACACACACACACACACACACACACACACACACACACACACACACACACACACACACACACACACACACACACACACACACACACACACACACACACACACACACACACACACACACACACACACACACACACACACACACACACACACACACACACACACACACACACACACACACACACACACACACACACACACACACACACACACACACACACACACACACACACACACACACACACACACACACACACACACACACACACATCCGATTCCTTTTCTGATCAAAGGGAGAACAACGGAAAAACGGGGTGGGGTTAGAGGAGTTACAGGTTAATGTCAGTAGGGCTTCCGCTGTCGTTCGCCAAAATTCTCGGTTGGCGAAAATGCTCGGCGAAACGTTTTTTGCCTGTCAAGTACCATCCCAGATAGTAAACTCTTTAAACCGTCGACTGTGCGTCAATACATCATCGTGTTATTAACCAGAAAATTTGATACGCAGTCTGCAGCAACACCGGTCAGAACCGGTCATCGAAACAAAGGAAACTTGCTGGTGCATTGTGTACTGGCAGTGACGTCACCATCTATGTATAGAACGCTTGCTGGTGTGAAAACAAAAGGTGTTATCGAACATTATGTCAATTCCACGGGCCTGGCAAAAGCATTTAACCAAAAACTATTTCTTTACAAAAACACATGAAATCTTGTTTCAACAGGAATTTAGAGCATTTCTGTTTAATAGTTTCATTATTATAATATTTTGGGAAAGGTAAAGTTTGATTAAGAAACCAACAATTTCTGAAATAAAAAGTATACCATTCACTCGTTGTAATATATTTCGGATATGTTAAAAATTCGGACATTTTAAGATACGGACATTTATGTGTTGGTTTGTTGTTGATAGTTTGTAAAACTATGTTTTATCATATTTCAGGCAACAATAATGGATGGTGGCAATTATCTGGGCTTTTCTGTCAAGAAATATGTGTGAAAAACATTCATTTATTTGAGCCTAGAAATCATCCACCACTTACAGAAAATGTTTTAACAACAGAAGCTGTCAAAGCTGATGTTTATCATATCCAAATGACCAAATATAACTGTTTTACAATATGAAGTGAGAGGCTTTAAAAATAAAGCATCTTTCGTCTTGATCAACTGTTATGTTTTGCAAAGATTGAAATTTGTGGTCAAGAATTAATATCTTTAATATAATGAAAATGTGCTTATTTTGTAAACAATGTGAACTGAACATGTGCTTATGATGTATGTATAAACTGATATTCTGTTATGTAGAATAAAAGTATGATTATTACATTGATGTATGTATATCTAGATGTATGCATATCTATAAATGTTTTTGTTATAAACTGATGTTCTGTTATGTACAATATTTTAAAAGGATGATTATAGTAATAAATATATTTATGCTTCATATTGTAGTTATTTGTGTTCTTACACCCCTAGACTTTCACGAGGCGGTCCCAAATGCTTGGCTAAAACTTTGGCTACAGTTTCTAAAATTTGGCTACAAAAAATCCAATTGGCTAAAATGTTGGCTAAAGAAATTTTGAGCCAGGGGAAGTGAGTACATGAAAATAAATAAAGATGAACTTGAAATAAATTAAATGAAGCATTTAATTTCTTGCGAAAAATATTATACAGAAAATTAATATGGTTTGCTTGAACACGCAGTTTTCTTTCCAAACATTTAAATTTCATAGCCGCGTCATCCGTTCAGCCAGCGTAGATCATGTTGTAAGTGTGGGTTGCTTGAGAATTAAATACAATGCTGGTTAATACCAATACATTTATTTTTATAATTATGTTTTGGTTCATTCTTTGTTAGACTCAAGCCAAGCGACGGGTAAACTCACGTAGTGAGATACGATAGTAAACATCACACTTTACTCTTAACCTGCATTCGCACAAAAAAGGGTCAACTAGGTGCAATGTTTCCTTTGTTTATTTCAGTATGAGGTAAAATCTTTACATAATTCCATTGATAAGGCCCCGGCTTCTGGATATGTAAAGTTTCATCCGTTTATAAGTTTACAAAGGCTTCATATAAGTTTTTGCGAATAATACGTCTCGCGTAAGTGTATATTTTTGCATAATAAAAATACGAGGCATGGAGTTCACCAATAACTACAGGTATAATATAGACAACGACAAAAATGCTTTATAATCGCTTAAAACGAATATAAATAAAAACTAAACTAAATATAATAATAAATATCTTTTTAAAAGATATTCGAAGAACATGCCGACTTTGAAATAATGTTTGAAATTTATGTTTCTAAATAATTAAATTGAAAAACAACAGTAAAACAATTGTGTGTTTTTTGTCACTTGTTAGTCGCATATTCACCGCATATATTATAGTCAAACCACACATAAGTGTCAATAGATTACAAATAATGCTTCGGGAGTTCACATCATATGTGTCCTGATTTAATGAGTTTATTTCTCCACCACCGAAATATATCGAGTGTTAATATGTAACACGCAGTTTTCTTTCGAAACATACAAATCACACTTTCATAACCGCGTCATGCGAAAATGGGTCATATGGCGTTTCGGCCGGCGTAGCTCAAGCCCAGCCTGTGCATTTGCGTAGTCTGGTCAGAGGCGATGCTTTCCGCTATAAGATGATTCAAGGTTTTATGGTTCAATTATGTATCTTCTGATCAGACTGAGACATGCGAAGGCTGGGTGGGCTATAGCTTTGATGGGCGCATATGGCATAAGACCCATTTTCGCAAGACGCGGGTTTTTGTTTTTATCTCATTGCGGGTTGTAAATGGTGATTTTTAGAACAATGCATTTTGAAATTAAATTGAATTAAAAAAAGCGAATACAGCAAACTGACAAATAAGGGTAGCCTATTCAGGCCTTCAGGAACGATTTTCAGAAATGCTGAACGAGTACGACAAACATTTGTTGTTAGATAATTAAACGATTTTCCTCTCAACATGACTATACTATTTCAATAGTGTTTTTTTTCTCACCTTGAAAGTAAAATTGTGTTTATCGATAGTCATTAACGTCTTCCCCTGACGATTTAGTGACCGAGTACAGACCATGTAATTCTGCGAGATGGATTTTAACGCGTAATTGTAACTGGGCGACAATTTGTGTCTATATGTCGTTTGAACATGCAGATAGTAGTCCGTACATTGAACAGTGTTACATTCCTTACGCTGTGCACAGACAAAGTGATGCAGCAAATTTCAGGGGATTTCTCTCGAATCAGCATATAACATATTCGAAAGTTTTAAATCGTCCCTGTTGATATTATGTATAGGTCATTTAAGCTGAAAAGCTGGGTAAAACAACTACGCCGAAAAAGCGCATGATAGTTGTATACCGATGATAAGGTCAGAGACACCGTGTAAACTACTAGGGTAACAAATAATGCATAAACAACAAAGTGCGGTTCGTGAGTACAAAGTACTGCTCGCAGATTTTTTTATCAATTATCTCATTTTTTTATTTTGAATTGTATATGATGTCAACAGTTGTGAAAAGGGCATTTCCATCATGAAATGATATTCTTAGTGTGATACGTATTCGAAATTCCCACGATGTTTATTTTATATTAACTGGTTCTCATTATACTATTTTCATACTATCTGTAATGCTTTCAGAACGTCTAAAAAGAGATATGTTAATGTTACTTTGTTTAAGTTTTTATAACATAAATATGATGATAAATAGTGCACACACATCTCGACCTGTGCGTTAAGACATACTGTTTATAAATCTGAATGGGCGGTGATCATTTCAAACTTGCGATTTAAAAAGCTATAAAATAATTTTGAAAAATGAGTTGCCTCTAAGAGCATGCAATAGCGAACAACTTCAGTGCCTTCAGCGCTTTGATTACACAAATGTCTTAGTTTTTCATTTGTGCGCGGTCTTAATTATGTATTAATATTTGTATACATACACCGAAACGTCATTACATTGTTATCATTACGACCACGTATTAAACATGGTAGATATCAAGAAAATAGTGCGCCATAATTCGATTTTTTTATATTAAAACTGTTATAACAAAAACATTTTCTTGCACTGAATATACTTGACACATTTTATCGAAAAGGAGTGAATGATTTAAAACGTCATTTAGCAAAATTTTAGGGTTCTTAGCTGTTTCGTGCACAAGTGTATCCTCCAACGTCATTTACTTTGCTAAAATACTTAAAAAATAGTAAAGTAGTCTGAAAGTGATTATCGAATAACGTTTTCAAAACTGATTGGATCACTTACCTTTTGTGTACATACATTCACACAAAATTGAAAACAACGACGATTGACAATTATTAATCTGTAAGTTATAGACATATAATTAACTTAACATATACAAAAAACATTATCTGGAAATGTGTGTTTATAAATATTCTGCGACAAGAATACTTTTTTTCAATCTCAATCGATATTTGATCATGAAAAAGGATATGCATTCTTTTTTCAATATGCAGAATGTTTATGTACGTTACACGGCATAAGTACCTTATATAAGGAAAATTATATACCATTTTATTTGTAATCCTGAGTAATTTCTCACTAAATCGTCAAACTTTTCCCCTAAAGATTATTTTACAACCTCTTATATTTGGGATGAGCGGCTGCATTCACTTTAAATAATGATAAAGGGTATCGAGTTTCATTGCGGTAAATTTCGGCTGTAAAAAGGTTATATTTCAGTAAACATATATCCCTAAAACAGATTTGCAGTTCTTATATATATATATATTTATATATATATATATATATATATATATATATATATATATATATAATGTTGCCGTGAAGTGAATAAAGATGTGAACAAATATTTATGATCAGATTCTCATTTTTGACATTTTTGTAGGCATATGTTGTTCCTTAAATGTATATACCTTTTTTATAATTTCGTGAGGTTGCTATACTCGCATCTTTATCGCGTGACTTGAATCAAACAAAACTGAAGTTGGATGAAAATGAAATAACATTTAACTTAAATAGAAAAATAAAACCTGAATGCGATATGATAAAAGGGATGTCAATAAGACCTGGTTGCGCGTTTAACGTAGTCTACAGTCGTCTGCAATTTACTAAAATAATATTTGTTTATGAAATTAACTGGTATCAATCGCTTAAACTTGAAATGTATCTTCCACGTTACATGTAGGTAAGGGTGATGCAGATGTTGATGGTGGTCATGTTTATGACGGTGGTTGTTCAAGATGCTGCAAACTTCTGGTCATTGTACTGATATCTGTGGTAATGATCTTGATTTTTGCGTGTTTGTTGCTGATGTCAGTCGTGGTGATGCATGAGTCAGTGGGTTTTATGCTGAAGCCGTTGATGGTTATGCCTATGCCGACGGTGGTGATGATAATAACGTTGCCTTCTGATTTCGGTGGTGTTTATAATGTCCACAACGTCAATTTTGATGCGTGTGGTGCTGGTGATGGCGATGTTGTCGATGATGCATACAAGAGCTGTTGCGTTTTCTGGTGTCTGTGATGCTTGTGTCGATGTCGATGTAGGAGCTGTGGTGTTAATGTTCGTTATGGTGAAATAGTGACGATTTAATGGTGATGATGATGTTTTGGTGCGTATGGATTAGTAAGAGGTGTTGCTGATTTCGGTGATACTTGTATACAGGACCTGCTCTTGTTAACATGGCTGCTGTAATTTCTGTTACTGAATGTTTAGGGATGGTTTGAGTAAAACAGTTCACGAAATTATTATTAAAGATAAGAAAACAGACGTTATTATTTTAATAATTGGTTATGTGTGCAAAACGTATGAACTATAAATTTATTGGGCGTGTACCTGTCCATAATATCTCCATGTCACTTTAATCCTCATAAAGCAGCTTTTAATATCGCTTTTAACGATTACATGAACCAATAATGCACTAAAATGATACCCTTTGCTACGTAAATAACTAAAAAATAGAAAAAATACATTTGTTTCGTGAACTAAATGTGATACAAGTAACTGAATACCATCATTGACACTGTTCCATGAAAAGAATGATGAATAAGAATGCCGGAAAAAAAACCTCCCGGATAAAAACCCTCCCGTCAGTTTTATAGGGGCTGGACGAAAACCCTCCCATGAATAAACGGGGACGGACAAAAACCCTCTCATGAAATAAACGGGGAAGGACAAAAACCCTCCCATGAAAAAACGGGACCGGATAAAAACCATCCCGTGAAATCTGAGCCACGAATTCAAGTTCCACCGATTATTTATGAATTTTTAATCCGAAAACTGTCATTTCCGAATGTCGTTTCCGACAACTGTATTTTGTTGTCGGTTATCCGATATATTTATTTTTTGTAATAGTGACTTCACTTCAGTAGGTAACATTACACTATATATTGACTAATTCCGAATTGAAATGCTGTTATTTTACACCCATTTGACGTCAATTATGTGTGAAGCTAATAATTTGTCGGCGTTTAATTGCTTTTAATTGATTCTGTGATAAAACTTAATAATAACTACATGTAGTTATTTTGAGTAAATTTTGCGGATTAATGAATGCTACAACGTGTGAAGCAATTACATTTGTCGGTGTTTAATTGCTTTCACGGGAGGTTTTTTGTCCGCAGTTACAGATCCACAGTTTGCTATTTTGATATATATTATTGTATGCCATTAACCAGTTCATTGTTATGATTAGCTGATTAGTGGGCCTAAATAACCGAATCCTTGACATATTTGACAATACAGTATTCTTTATATATTGTCTGCAAAGATGCAATTGAAAACGTTACAGTCAAAGACAAATTAAATAAGTAATTAAGACAAATAAGTTACATGCTAACGAATTGTTAGTTGTTAACAGAATTTTCTTTCATTTTCGCAAACGTTTCAGAAACTTCCCGGAAAGCACGTTTTTTGCATGAATGAGCGTATGACGCGATTAAACGTTGCACTGTATCGTATTGCATGTAAGACCTTTGTATACGTAGGGGAAACGGGAGATACCCTGTACCAGCGACATCTCCTTAACCTGTCCCGGATACGGACTCGGCACAATGACCCGGATGCCGATCACTATTACACGAACGGCCACAGCGTTGGACTTCCGGGTCATGGGACTCGAAAAATTAAATGGATCGGACGAGTACCGGAAGACCATCGAACAACTTTGGAAGCGTAAATTGACGACGTTCAAACCATATGGACTAAACACAAAAGACAAATAAAAATGGCGCGCAATGTAACGTTCAATAATATAACGTCACTTCCGCTAAACATGATATGCTTTACAAATAAATGCCGCTGAAGAAGACCGAGAGGTCGAAAGCTACGGCAAATTTAATAGAAGCGTTTTATTTTATATAAACGGCTAAAAGCGACTTTATTATATGCAACAACGTGATGGCATATCCCGAAACGGAATATATTGAATTTGCGCGACTGAAGAAAGTAACTGGAAAGATTTGTCGATATGAAAGCCATAAACTGTTCCTGCTTGATTGTATAAATTCAGAAATAATTCCTACGGGATTCGACATTAAATGGAAAATGGATCTTGAAACCAATAGTTATGATGCCGCCAGCGTATCAGACATTTTACACAGAGCATCGCTTTCTCTGATGTCCGAAAGTGTCGCCGTCTGTGACCGTGTTCTGAAAGAAGCTCAACAACTGAAAATGGACTATGAAACTAAGCTTTCATCGCTTATCAGTAAACCGCAATTTGACAAGAAACTTTGTGAACTTACAGACTTTTCATTAAAAATGAAAATTGATCTCCTCAGAACTAAAAAACGAAAACTTAAATTACTTCGAACTCGGAAGATAAGTGAAGACGATCAGTGTCTTCTTTTGATTGAAAAAGATGGAAACTGCTCTTTCCGGTGTATTGCGGCAGGAATATTCGATGATTCCGAGAAACATGAACTTGTAAGAACTTCTGTAACTAATCACATGCTGGACAACGAATCCACTTACAAGAACTATATTGATAGTGATTACGGTGTACACATAAGCTCAGGGTTTTCATTAGGATTCTTTGTAGCAGGCTTTTGAGTTATTTGAGGAGGCCAACCTGCTAGGGGGGTCCGGGCATGCCCCCCGGAAATTTTTTGTAATAAAGGTGCCAAATCGTGGCTTCTGAGCGATTTTGGGCACATACTTTACATGATTTTCCTCAGTTAAAATAGAGGATATTAATGTGAATTATTAAGTCCTCAGGTTACATCAACTCTCAGGGGTGTCAATTGTCCCAAATTTGAAATCCTGAAAATAAAATCTGGGTGCCGATAGGGCCCATGGTAGGTTCAAGGCACACCCTGGACAGGGGTCCATGGGGCCAGAGGCCCCCGGAAGCACCTGCAATGTAGCTTATTTGAAACAAAGAAATCGCTTCTCCTGAGCTTTAAGACACCTGTATTTTTAAGAGATTCAAAACAGAAAAAATACTTTGGCAAGCAAATATCACCATCTATTTCTCTAAATTGTCATGTAGATGCATGGGTCTGAGGTGGAATGTCCCCGTCGGGTGCGAAGGGCCCGGGCCCTAGCTTAATGAATAATTTCTGTGAAGTACATAACATGTATTCTTTACAGTATTAATGAAAATCAGTTAAACAAACACTGGAAATTTTAACATTTTAATAAGTTGTAACTTCCAATAATGACAATAACATTTCAAAATATATAACTAAACCAATTTAAATGACTAGTCCACAAGTAGTTATTGCAAATAAGAAGAAGCAGTACAAACTGTAAACATCTTTATCACCTGTCAAACCAGGGGTGGCGAAATCAAATGTCCGAGTTGCCCGAGTCGTACATTTGCTTGTCCGGGCAACTGATTTTTTCAATTAAGCTGTCCGTGGACAACCAGTCGGGTTGAGAAATACAAAAAATAGATTGTATTAAAGCCGTTATTTAGTTTTACAAAACCGGATGTTGACACCCGATAACATTGTCAGTGCTATTTGCGGAGCAATCAAGCTAAAATATGGGCACTCTCCTGCGCAATGGTCTCGCTTATTCTATAAGCATGATAAGAGACCAGGAGGCTAGCATGCCGCATTTTCAACATTCGGCCCGTCTGTTTAATAGGCAGTGTACAGACTGGTTTGCTCGTTCATACCTAAATGTTGAACGTTCGTCTTAAATTTTAAAATGCATTATTTATACCAAAGGGGAGGTATAAAACCCGGAAATGTCCGGAAAAACCCAGAGTGTGTCACATCGCTCCTACCTTACTAATTTTCTAGACTCACAAACGTCGGGACGTTGGGACGTGAAAATCCGATAGCCGAGACGGATTACGTACAGTTCCGTTGATTGGTCGAAGTATTCCGTTTGAATCAACTACAATTTATATTAAAGTTAAACAAACACGGTTAAATAGTCATTATGTATAAAAAACATATATTTAATGTATAATTTGAACATTACATTCCCCGGCTTATTTCATCTGCAAAAATGAAAATTATATATTAAAATACTGTTTTAAAACACCGCTGTGCTTTTAACCGAGTTGAATGGTAGAACTCACTACATACAATTACGACTGACTTATAACATCATAACGTATTTTCAGGTGAGCTTATGAAGCAATATTATACATTTAAAGCAAAATCACACTACTTCCTGAAGTACAACTTACTCGCGTGTGCTTGATTTGTTTTCCAATTTTATAATTCAAACCCGAAACTAAAAAAGACAGGAAGAAAATTAATTGAAATTCAACTGACACGGATGTAAAGACCGGAATATTATGTTGAGATAAAACACCAAATAACACGTAAACAGGAAAAAATAGTTTTCCCAGACAAAGAAGAAAACTTGTACAATTGATCATATGATACGACACAATTGGACAGGAAGAAAATTCATTCAAATCCAACTGACATGGATGTAAAGACCGGAAGATTATGTTGAGATGATCATATGATACGACACAATTGGACGCGTTTGGCCAATCCGAAAGCAATGGCGTAAATATTGAGCGAAGATATTTGGTAAACAAAATAATTATGTCAGCAATATATTTCGGCGTTTTACTAACAATATCCCGCTTATAAATCCGGTTGTGTACGCAAATATAAACACGTGTAATGTTTCAAGACACTTCATTTTTATACTTTGTTAATCAGTGCTTGCTAGTCTTCCTAATGCTTCATTTCTTATCAATGGCGTTGATACCATTTTAAAAATGCTGTAGTACGTGTTAACCATGTAACAAACAACCCAAAACGTTATAACATAATACTACTGTTCTGAATGGTTTGATATAATGCAACCTTTGTGTCATAAACGCCTCATGATATTGTGAATAACCAGGATGACTGACCAAAAAGGTCAAAACACAAAATGCATTTGCAAAATGTGAACTCCGTTTGCCTGATGACAGGTTATCAACAACTATGCGGGTTTTGCAAGTCTATTATTTTAATAAAATACTTTTAAATACTGTTGCTCACAAAGATACAGGGCAGCGTATACATACAAGTCGTATTTAATGACGAATGTGCTGTTCATGTATAACTTGGTTTAAATAAAAATAAGATAATAAAAATGTCAAAACAAAAGCTAAATGGATGAAGTTCAGGATTTATTTCGTTATTTCATTTAAAAACTTGTACTTTCGTAGTAATGGCAGTCAACATAGTTTTGAAATCAACCTGGAGATATGGTATGTGTTTGTCTTGTGTTAAACTTATTTTATTTACAAATTATTTTATTTGTTGTTTTTAAACGTGTATTCAAAAACAAACCATGCAAAATACGAAATTTGATATTGATCAAGTGTTACATTAATAGTTGTAATTGTATAGGTTAATAACATTTAAATGATGTGTCAATATTATATTCATGTTATTATCAAAATATGCTATGACGTAACGTCAAAAAGTCCGTCCATCCAGAAAATTGCGCATGTGATGTACATGTTTTCTTAATAAAATTTTAATTTTTTAACATAGCGTCATGATAATTATATCAAACGAATCAGCTGAAAAATGCGCATTTCACAATATATAATACAAAAAAACCCAGATATACCGACATTTAAGGAAAACCTATGCTTAAGTGATTATAAAAGCTATATTATTTTTTCCATATTAATTATAATGGTATCCTAGTAGAGAGGTTCTCTAAGGTTTGTAAAACATGCAACAATAATGTTTTACAATATCAAATTAGCACTCTTGCAACATGTTAGCGTCCAAAGTTGGTAAAGTTTTATGATTTCTAATGCCTAATTATGTTTTGCGTAAAATTCGGAAAAGATAAAAGTAATTATAAAAGCAATATTTTCTACCGACTTGAATTAAAATAATATCGTTGTGAAGGAAAATTTATGACGTTCCTAAAATATGCAAAAGAATTTTTTCAATATCAGATGAGCGCTGTAGGTTGGTATAAGTTGTTTGATTTCCCTACCAAGTTATGAAATTTTCTGTTTTAAAGGTACAGTTTTAAAGCGTAAAATTGTTTCCGGTAACCCGACCCTACGTTTTTTTTCCTTGCCGACCCTAAAATTTAGTTTGGAGTATTTAAAGTCGATTTTCGTGCAACACGTTTTTCTTTCGACATTATCACTTTACATGCATATATTAGGGATATAAGACATCCGGATAAAAACCCTCCCGTCAATTTCATAGGGGCGGACATAAGCTCTCCCGGCTTTTATTCGGAAATTTAAATATCGCTTACCGTTAAACTGAAATAATGACCCGTGACCCTTGGATTATTTTTTCAATATACTTAGTATAAGAATAATTTCTTGTGAACGCATCTCCTTTTATAATTTCAATGGATTTTCATTTATACTCATGGACAGTCTTCAGGGCGACATGCAGATGTACGTTAATGCCGGAAGTTATATATTGCCTATTATTTAGAAAGTTCTGGCCCTTTTAATTTTTGCCTCTATTGACCTCAATTGTACAGGAATCTGTCGGACTCTACCTTATTCCCCCATACAGAGGCTATATACTTATATGTAAAGCTAATTCATGCTAACAATTCACTGTCTCAGTAAAACGGCTATTACCGTCAAAAACAGAATGTATATTAAAAATAAAGTTTTTATTTAGGAATGCATGTTTGTTTCCTAATTAATAAAGAACACAATAATTTATATGTTGAATACGGTTGAGAATGTAATTTTGATCGAGGCAATTTTAAAACCCGCTTGTAAGTGATAATGTTATTCTATTATATCATAAAATATCCCTGTAAATGTTTGGCAAATATGATGATCTTCTAAACACATCTAGAATATCAGAACAATACTACGGAATTTAAAAAAAAAACATGTTATTTTTTTAAAGATCGATTGTGTATATTTGTAAATACTTATATTGAACTATATACAGTTTAATCCGTATCAACTCGCCATTTCACTTAAGTTTCTGTTTCTGGAATTATTTTCATTTGCATTATTTAGTCGTGCAAAGTACGGTGTGTCATACTAGCAATAATGAGATTTGAGCTATGAATACACTGTATCAAAATTGAATACACAAGATCCTTATTAGTAAATTCATTGTGAATTGGTCAACACTGGCCTAGCTGCTGATAGGATCTTCTCCAGAAATGAGATGCACGGTAGATTCGCTGCAGCCAAAACACAACTCATAGTGACACATATTTGTTCTTGAAAAAAATAAACACCATAGAAACGTCATTATAACCATCATGTTTCTTGATATTACTTGTTTTATCGCCCGTAATGAAGGAGGACGAGATTATTAATGGCACTATCCGGATTCCGTACTTTGATAATACTTGTTAAGATTTTCAAATACATTTTTAGAGTCCCCCAAACCGAAATTTTCATAAAGCACCACACTCGTGTCACTTATATTCAACGTTCTGAATGCCCAAATAACGATCGTTTGATCACGCTTTGGTCAAGATTTGTGCCCGCCTCTGCCCCTCCCCTGTGATAACCCCACCAATTTCATGTAAAACTAAAGCGGTGGTATGCATGCGCGATAAGGATCTTCATCCTGCTTTGTCCCCACGACATAAAATGTCACATTTTCACAAGACTGAAACTTATTTTTCTCAATTTCTCTTGTATATACGGAAAAATGATATATTATATTTTATTCACATCAAATCCTGTTCATTGTACATTAAACCATCATTACAGGTTGTTGTGTTCGTTATCGGTTCAAACGACATCGGCACAAAGACCCCGGTAATTGGGCAATGTTTTACACGTGTTGTGCATGACGTAAATTACATTAGCTGAGGTTTCTTTAATCTTAATTGCTGTTTTCCACATGTTACATTTAAGGGACTTGTGATATCGTCGAAGACATATAAACTTACTTATCTTCATTTTTACTATCGGTTACAAGTACCATCTTGGAAGTATAGTTGACTCAATAAATAATACAACTCCAAACAGAGGTGGCGCTAGAGATAACCGAACGTGATATGAAGCTCCGTGTTTTCATCAATAATAACGAAAAGAGGGCAATACAAGTAATTTACGCAAATATAATTAGATAACGCGTCTGTCAGGATTGTACAAAATATCGTCATTCTATCATAATGTACGATTATTTTGGAAACACACACAATAGGGTTTTGAAAATTCTAATAAGATACATCGCTTCATATTACGTTAAGCGAATTATGCTGATGAATGTACGCTGTTTAATAATTGTGCATTATGGATGAACTAACAGATTCGAGTCCAATGTCAATTATATATAACGTTAATATCAAGTTGCATCTGCAGGAAATTATTGTATCGTCAAAACAAGGCCGGTCATTTTAGGCATGTGGCAAATTGCAATTTAATTAGACACACGACAAAAAACACGACACACACTGGGGTCAGCGCATTAACATGGCCAATGCAAAGCAATGCATTGCCTAAGGTTTAGACACGGTTTAAGGGCGCCGAAACATTACACTTTGCCAAAAGAAAAAAAACATTCACTAGCAAAACACTTATTAACCTAATTGCATGACAATTTCAATCAAACTACGATAAAAGAGAATACGCTTAATTTGATTAAACTATTCAACTACACAATGGTTGTATGTTCACCAGAGCAACATACCTGTAACTTTCTAAGGCACAATGAAATAAAACAAAACAACGTCGCATGTTTTTAATAAAATAATACGTTAACTCCAGAAATATGATCATGAGGGAAAATAGTCAAACCACACGCTGTCATTTCCTTATTGCTCTCACGACAACAAAAGCCATCATATATACTATTTACCCTCAATATAATATATAAATCAAAATCATTCGTAGGCACTTATCAGGATCCTCTTTACAAAGGTGCCATTATAATTAATATCGAATTAATAAAACTGTTTCCTCTAAACCACTTTTACCTTTTCCGGGTTTTCCATTAGGCATTTTTTGTGTGCGAAAAAAAACCTAAAAGTAGACCGACTTTGACCGCGATTTACAGACCGACCCCGACCCTGCCATACAATATGTTTACATCGTTGGAAACTTTGGAGGCTCTTCTTTCCAACGGTACCATTATAATTCATATCGGACGAATAATAATGCATTTATAACCATTTTTACCTTTTCCGGGTTTTACCTAAAAGACTTCCGGGTTTTCCGGACATTTCCGGGTTTAAACCTTCCCATACCAAATGTTGGCTTAATTTTAGCATAATCTTTTTTCTCATGTTATTTCATACCAATTCGAGCATTGCCGGATAGTTACATTGCATATGGAAATGGCTGTCATAAAATTCAGAAGTGTTTGTCGGATTACACATTTACTTATGCTCATTTGAGAATAAAACAAAACGTTTACAGTTGTGTGTAATTAATTTAACGAGTCTTTGTAAAAACGCTCAACGTGATGCAAAAATGTTTTGACAATATTACGCATGAAATGCACAATTTCCACGAGGATAACACCGTTGCCATCATCAGTTTTTTTTAAACTGGCCACTATTTTATCTGATGGTACATGTGTAGGTATAACAATAAATGCGTTTATAATTTATATAAATATTAAGTTTAACGGACAAGTGTAGTTCAGCAACGGACAAATTAAATTTCCTAAATTGTTGTCCGTGGACAACTATAGTTTTTTTTTAGATTTCGCCACTCTTGCAAACAATAACATTCAATATAATTAACCTCTACTTAACACGATCCCATTTTACCAAGAGTATGTGACTAGCAATTCAAATAATATTACCAAATGAGTAAGTTACCTTAAGAAAAATAAAGTCTGATAAACATCACAATAATTAAAACAATATTACTGAAGCATTTTATGAGCAAATACCTGAGCATTTATAAGTAATACTGTGTTAAGAGTACACAATAAAACAGTACAATTACAGTGTTAACTCTTAGCACATGAGATCATTAAAACAGTTGCAAAAATTGACCTGTCAGACTGACAAAGAACAATCTCAATATTATGAAACTCCACTTAACACAATAACATTTTAACGAGAGTTTATGTCTAGCACTTCAAATGAAATTACCAAACGAGTATATTACTTCATAAATTACAGTCTGATATAAGATGAGTATATGTCTGGCACTTTATGTGACATTAACAAATGGGTACATGAACATGACTTAATTAATAATTGCCACAACAATCATCATCTTATAATTCACTATCTAATTCAGATAGCGAATTATCGGATGATGATTGTTGTGGCAACTAGACTAGATAATTCACTATCTGATGATTGTTGTGGCAACTGGACTAGTTGCCACAACAATCATCATCCGATAATTCACTATCTGATTCTGGATCATATTCCTTTGATTCCAGGTTAAGAATCAGGAGAGTTTGGGGCTCGAGAGCATTTATCCTAATGAAAGACTCACCCTCCTGTAAAATGTGGTAACAAATAAATCCACTTACCGCTCGGAGGATCAAAATTCCGCGGAGAAACCAAACATCAACGAAATCTGTCGAAAATCGAACAAAAAACGAAATGTAAGTGTAGCAGGAAAGTGCATTTATCCGGAGGTGCCGGTAAATGATAAACGTTAACAAAACTGGAACAAGATAACTTCAACAGCGAACTATCGTTCTTACTCGAAACACAAATGAAAAAGTCGTTTTTTGTGTGTTTTTTTGAAATATCCAATTGTTGACTTTGTCACAGTTTGTGACCTTGAATCAAAGTCGTACAGTCTCGTTACCCGCTCCGCGATTGGACAATTATATCGATACGACCAATGAGAAAGCAGTTAACATATATCGGTTAAGGTTTTTTACTTCCGTTTCAGACAGTTAGTATATTAACGAATACTAAATATCTCGTCATCGTCGTGAAAATTTGCCGATGTTTTTGTTTTTTTTTAATTTTCTTTCCCAATTTGAGCCGGCCTGAATAACATTTGAGGCGGTCAAATCGGCCGCCGGCCGCCTCCTAATGAAAACCCTGAAGCTGCATGAAACAAAGCGATGGCAACTCTCGCTCTTGGGCTACAGAGGCAGAAATATTAGCGGCTTCAACATTATACGACGTAGACATATACGTGAAACAATACAAGAATGGATGCTTTAGTTGGCTTCGATTTCCTGTCGAAAGAGAATCACCAAACCGGAAGTTCATTTGCATGCGGCTTGAAAACCAGCACTTTGACTTTATTCGGCAGCATAAAAGACCTACGTCCGTGATTACAAAAGAAACAACACTCTCCTCGGAGGAAATGCAGACCACACGGTGCATGGCAAAAACAAAGACGAAACATGACCAAAACAAAATGAGTGTTATTACCAACCTGTCAAAGAAGACGTTAACTTATGCTCAGATATCCCTGCTGTCGAAAGGACTGAAGTTCATACCGACAAGAAAAACAATAGACAAAGGAAAATTACTTACAGACTTGTCAGCGTGGTAACGCCGTATGCGCTTAAAAGAATATTTCTATGCAGAAGACGCTGAACATAGAACCAGGGAAGATAAGCATCAATACAAAAAGAAGACCTCGACATGGACTCCGAAGGCTGGCCGCGACAAATGGCTGGACACATATTTACAAGCGGTCAAAGACGACATCATTTGCGGATTAAAACGAAAATTTAAATATAATCTAAGCAAATCGGAAGAACAGGCAATCACAGAATTACGCCATGACGACAACATCGTTATTCGGCCTGCCGACAAGGGGTCGGGGATAGTAATAATGGACAGGGAAGACTATGTCAAAAAGCTGAAGTGTAAAATGTCGGACAGTGACACATACGTCGACGTGACGGATGATAGAACAAGAATTGTGGAAAACAAAGTGAAAAAAGTGACCGACACTCTTTACAAGAAGGGGTCGATCGACAGTGACCTTAGAAGGTATCTCACCAGCAGCGGTGGAACTTCCGGTAAGCTTCAGGGCAACCCGAAGCTTCATAAACCTGGGATGCCTCTCCGCACTATTGTAAACGGCAGTAATCACCCGACAGAGAAGATGGCGGAAATAGTGGAGAATGAACTGCGCGATCATGTGACGTCACTTCCGTCGTAAGTGAGAGACACAACCGACTTTCTAAACAAAATAGCACAGATACAACAGCCGTTACCAGACGGTACAATCATATTTTGTTTGGATGTAAAGGCTCTTTACCCCAGCGTACCAGGAGAAGAGGCCCGTGCTGCAGTAACTGAAGCTCTCAATCGGCGAGTGCAACCGGAAGTATCAACCAACGACATGATCATAATGATGGACACTGTCCTAAATAACAACACCATTTCATTCAATGGAGACCACTACATGCAAAATGAAGGAACTACCATAGGATCGCACTTAGGTATGAACTACGCGTCGACCTACATGGGAGCCTGGAAGAAAGAATTATTTTCGAAATCAAATAAACGTCATATAGCTTACTTCCGGTTCGTTGATGATGTTTGGGGCTTGTGGACACATGGTTTGGAGGCACTAAAGACATTCCACGCGTTTGAAAATACAATCCATCCACGAATACAGCTCGAGCTCCGCTACTCAACAGAGCAGCTCGAATTCCTAGACAATATGACGTCAATTCGAACAGGAATGCTGGTTTCAGACTTATACACCAAACCAATAGATAGGCACCTCTACCTGCACAAGGACTCGTCTCATACCTAGTCTACGAAAAAGGCCATTCCGTACGGTTTAGGTGTGAGGCTGAAACGAATATGTTCGGAAGAGACGGACTACAAAAAACACAGAGATGAGATCAAAGAACAACTACTGCAGCGAGGATACAATGGCCGATTCGTCGAGACAGAACTGAAGAAAGTTGAAAGCAAGAAGCGAGAAGATCTGCTGCGTACAAAGGTGTCTTCAAAAAGTACTTCCAGGGTACCGCTCGTTATCACTTTCTCCAAAGCGCTACCAAATGTCGGCCATATCCTCCGGAAACACCTGCCCACACTCCACACTTCCGATCGTATGAAAAATGTATTTCCTGAACCCCCGTTAGCAGCATTCAGAAGAGACTGCAACCTGGAAGACATATTGGTTCAGAAAAAACACAACCGAATGTTTTTCCGGGTTCCAAACAGGAGCGGACCTTGTGGGGCGCAGAGGTCCGCAATCTGTCCGTACATGATGGAGGCCGAAAAGTTCAGCGATACCACCGGCAAAATCTACAATGTGCGGAACGAGGTCACCTGCAAATCCACCAATGTAGTCTACGCTGTACACTGCGAACGATGTAAGACCTTTGTATACGTAGGGGAAACGGGAGATACCCTGTACCAGCGACATCTCCTTAACCTGTCCCGGATACGGACTCGGCACAATGACCCGGTTGCCGAGCACTTTTACACGAACGGCCACAGCGTCGCGGACTTCCGGGTCATGGGACTCGAAAAATTAAATGGATCGGACGAGTACCGGAAGACCATCGAACAACTTTGGAAGCGTAAATTGAGGACGTTCAAACCATATGGACTAAACACAAAAGACAAATAAAAATGGCGCGCAATGTAACGTTCAATAATATAACGTCACTTCCGCTAAACATGATATGCTTCACAAATAAATGCCGCTGAAGAAGACCGAGAGGTCGAAAGCTACGGCAAATTTAATAAAAGCGCGTTTTATTTTATATAAACGGCTAAAAGCGACTTTATTATATATATATATATATATATATATATATATATATATATATATATATATATATATATATATATATATATATATATATATATATATATATATATATATATATTGACTGAGCCACACAATCAGCCCCCAAAATTCATCCCTTAAAACCAGCGCGGATAAATATTAATTTGCTGGACTTAATTGCACCAGGGCTTCAAATCATGCTTTTAAATGTCTTATGATACAAAAAGACTCATTTATTGTGGCGGAGGCTTTGTCGCAGCGAAAAGGAAGAACATTTACCATAACACATGTTAGTTTGTTTATAAACTTGGCTGATTGGTTCTCTCTATGGATATCAGTTAAAATGTTAGTGATGTACCACCTTTAGATACACCAGACTACATGCTCAAACAAGTATCAGTATTTAGGGTCAGTTGAGTTTATATCCCTTGCCAGATCAATTTTGTGTATGGATGGAAGCAGAACTAAAAGAAAAGGTGTAAGTGAAGGCTAAATAAATTAACCAAGGATGCATTAAAAAGGCGGTGTTATTTTAAGATGATGTGTAAGAAAAAAATGTTGTGCCTCATCAAATTATCCGTGTATATAATCGCCACATCTGCTATTAAAATGCGTTGTGCAACGAAATATGTGTGACTATGACTCTGGCCATAAGGGCATCGGTCTTACATGTTCCATTGCCTAATAATGCTGAAACAAACTACATCCGGGTATTTGAAAAACAATTGATGTATATTATAATTCTAACTAACTTAGGCATATTTAATCAAAATGGTTAAATATTACCTCAGTTTGTGACATTGACGTGATAGTGGTGTTAACTTATAAACATATTATACAATAGCAAATTTTGAATTTCACGGGTAGCCACTAAAGGTGTCCGACAAGTTCTTTAAATAACCGGACTCCAAGATTTATTTATATAAGCGAAAATAAAAATAAAAAGAGTTCTCAGACATTCTCTTCACATAAACCGATCAGTTTTTAAATGGCTATGATGCAATGTTTCGACAACATCTGCGACTTTTCAGTTGTTTTTCTATGTTTATTTAATTCTTAAAATATGATTTCAACTTAATACAATGAAAACAAACTTGCTAGCAATTATATATATTACAAACATGCTAATTTGCTACAATAAGCACCATATATCAATACACGATTATTGACTGGCATAAGCTACATTCTCTAATACGTGCTGATTTGCTTACAAGGGCTACATGCGGCAAGACATGACTTTGCTGGTATTGAAAACATTAAGCAACACATGACACTTTGCTAGCAATCGATTCATCCGGCGACACGTGCTCATTTGCTTGGATTTGTTACATACGGCTTTACATGATGAAATTCTAGCATCATTTGAAACTTAAAGCAATACTTGCTATGTTATAGCATAAGCAACATACAGTTCCCCATGATTATATGCTATTATGAGCTAAATACGGCAACACAAGCTTATTTGCATTGATGTAATGACCGATAACAATTAAAGCAAGAGTTACATTCAAGGTTCATACACCTTTCTTTATAGGTTACAGAGTAAATTTTCTGTTTTAGTGTTCAAATTACTCAAGCAAAACAGAACTCTATGTGTATTTTTACTAAACATTTACGGAGTAATTCCATGTAATTTGCCTGGGTGAATCAAACCCACAGGGTAATGGAGGGATTCAAATGAAGCGTAAAATAATGAATACACAGTTAGATATTGAGTCACGACGCAGTTGCTACTTTGATCTATAAAAGATACAACCTACAAATGGGAGGCTTTAAACTGACTTTAAAAATAGTTCGATTACACAATGTTCTGTAACAATAGGGTACGTGTTTCCCAATCAAATATGAAGTTAAATACAATGCAGTATATACCTGCATATCATGCATGTATTAACTCAATACATTTTTGTCAAGTTATCAATTAATGATAATGATGATATGATGATATGAAAAACATTGATGATATAAAAACATTTCGAATGTTAAATTCTTTTTTTTACCGATCCGTATTACTAACACGACCATTCTAGTGGAATAATTAAGTTACGTAATGCTTAGCATGTTTTCAAGAATTTTGTATATTAATTTGATATAACAGAATATGGAAGTTGTCATGTATGTGAAAAAGCGTAAAATTATGAATTTTACAACTGGACTTGCAATGCGATCTCTTTATTTAAGGCAAAATAACCACTAAGCTTACTGTGCAGTCTGTTGTAACTTTAACATATGAGCCGTGCTCTTTGAAAAAGGGGTTTAGTGCATGTGCGTAAAGTGTCATCCCAGATTAGCCTGTGCAGTCTGCAAGGTGAATCAGGGACGACACTTTCCGACGCCTAAACTAGATTTTTTGCTAAGAAGACTTTCTTTGAACAGAAAATATCCTAAAAGCGGTAAGTGTCGTCCCTGATTAGCCTGTGCGAACTGCACAGGCTATTCTGGGATGACACTTTACGTACATTCATTAAATCCTCTTTTCACAGAGCACGGCCCATATGTTACGAAGATGTATTGAACTGATTCACGACCAGTCACAATAATAATATCATTTAGGCATAAAGTAACATAATTCGATACAATCGGAAACAATATCATTAGATATGTTGTTTATTTATAGTCAGCTAAGCGACATCAAATTAAATCTACATCAATTCTGGCACAGCTGCATTTTAATGAACCTGTTATTTTTTAGTAGGTGATAACGCCAGACAGAAAGTGTGCTTACAAGCTGTTTTTTTGTATTGCAAAATGATACACATTGGTATTTACGAGTACCGTAATAACTCTAAGTTTTCGGACACTTTAAGTTTGCGGATACCCCCTTTTTGGCCAAAATAATTATTTTTCGTGACTCTTTATTTTCGAACATGGGTTTTCGTCCATATAAAGTTACTCAAATTTTTCGGACAGTATATTTTACAGAGCTATTTTACTAGATTTCTGCCCTGTTTTCTCTTATCTGTGACCCTTCATCATGGAGTTTTACAACCGGATTAAGGTCATACAACCCGGTTCAGAATGCCCTGAGCGCAATGGACCATTACAATTGCGTTATTTGGTAGATTACCATGTATACCTGTAAAATAAACAATGGTTTCACCAAACAGCATTTGGAATGATATCGGATTCAGGAAGCAGTATGTTTTTTATAACGTTTTTATTGGCGTCGCACTGAAGTGCGGTGACTCGTATGTAATACGTTCTTTTCTTCGCTTATGGGAGGAGAAGTTATTTTACGGATCTATGTATATATTTTTGGTGTCAAAATATCTTGCAAAGTGGTGATTGTTTGTGTAAATTAGTGTAAATAAGTACTGCATTTGTGCCTATTACAATAACTACAACATTTATTGCCAATAATGCAAAGCTAATTCTTTAAATTAATAACTGATCACAGGGACTGGGCAATAATAACAGATCACAGGGACTGGGCAAATACGAGAACCGGTGATACTTTCTGGTTTTGTATAAAAACAAAACATAATGAAAATATATTTATTTTGTGGGTTTTCTAACAAAAGCGCAGCCTTTTGCTGTTCGAGTTTTTGTTAACGCATATTTTCTTCAATTTTACAAGACGACAGCGATTACACGGTTTATCGCTTTATTGATAACCGTTACACTACAGTCACATATTAATATCTTAGTTAGAAGGTGATTTCAAGCGGTTCCGTAGTGTAGTGGTTACAAATCGCTTAACATGTGAGAGGCCCATGGTTCGAGCCCCAGTAGAATCAAATGATTTTATCTGTGTTCTATGTTAACTTTTTGTTTTGATGTAGACATTTTAGTTTAAATAAATATGCTGTTTTATAGAAATCATTTTTTGTTTTTATTATGCCCATGAAATATATGTGTGAGAGGGTGGGTGGGGGGTCGTAAACACATTAAAACTTTTAAAGTGTTTTCATATCAATGAGTACTCAACCCCTATCGTAAATGAGCAACGTAAAAATAAGTTCAGAATCATCTCCCCTTGAAGTTGAGAAAAATATGAGATAACGCTTACAAGATGAAGCAGATTTTTTAAAACCTACACAGTTCTGTTCCATTAATGAAAACTGCACACGGATGCCAGTAAAAAAGGGAAACCAATGTAAATAAAATGAATTATGAAATATTTGGAGGTTACAACACACAATCATAGAAAATGGTTATTTGAGAGTTATAACACAACATCATAGATAATGGTTATTTGGGGGTTATAACACAAAATCATAGATAATGGTTATACCAGAATCTTTTTCTATTTTGTTTAATAATAATACTCATATTTACAGTAGAAAAAAATCGTTTCATGTAACTTCATTGAGTGCCTTTTACACCGAAATTCCCGACGCCCTTTGATGCTTTGCATCAATGCTTATCTTGTATAACAATTCAGGTAAGAGATTGCAAATAAGTGGAGTTATATATAATATTTAAAGCAGAGAAAGGACAGTACAACAAAATAAAATAATTACACATTTATTAATTGGGTTTTATTTCAATATAATAAGTGACAAACAAACATAATATGCATGTCTTTAAATTTTCGGACATTTTTTGAATATCTTGGTATATAAATTTTCGGATACGAAAAAAATAATTTGTTGACAGCATAAATTTGTTCATTTATATGTCAATTGAAATTCATCGACATCAGTATTTTAGAGTACGTATTTGCAATCCGCAAGCACTTCAATTATCCATAACTGGCCTTCCATTTAAGCATATGAAAGCCGAGACAGCTCAAAACGTAAGTCACATTATACGGTTCGAAAAATAATACCACATATCTCTGAAGCGAAGGAAAGCCGCCCGGGTGTCCTGACACTTGGTAAGACCCAGCTCCTTAATAACCTTGTTTACGCGCTCGATACGGCGCTCCCGCGTCACTTCCGCCTCCATGCGCAATAGAGTCTGTTTTGAAATGTATGTCATATGTTAGGTAAGTACTCGAGTAGAGTGTACTAGCAGGAGAAAACGCCCTGTTCTTTTTGGTCATAATAAACATTATTTTGTGGAATTTAATTGAATGAAAAGCCCATATGTAAGTATAATTATTGAGACTTAAGTGACGCATGCATATACCTACCTTGCTCCTAAGATTGCAACTAGCGTTCCTGGTCTCACTAACCCGTTCACTGCAATACTGTATGTAGGATGAGACTACCATGTCTACTGGTTGTCAAGGCGTCGCCTGTATTTTGTATGTAGGCCTTTCGGTGAATTACAACAACACTAACAGTGTTACTGAGTTCAATGTCATCTTCTTTTGCTTTAAGTCTAAAAGAAATATGCTTAATAGTATAAGTTGACGACCAGGGTTGATAATTTTAGTGCAATAATAATAAAAAAAAATCCATGTGTGTATGTGTTTATGTTTTTTACAGTAAAACATAGATCTGTGTTGTAACTTCATAGAAAGTCCAGTTGATGAATTGAATATTTGAGTTAGGAATTCAAAGCCATGAAAACTTAGGACACTTTGGGAATGGTATCATATAAGAGAAGGCCAGGCTAATAAAACTTTGGTAAAACGTTTAAAAGTTACCATTTCTTAGCACATGCTTGCGTTCTAGAGCGTTCTAAAGTTTACAAAAAGCTCCCCTTAATTCGCATCAAACGTATCGTTAATAAGACTTACCAGATAGCGCATAGCGTAAGTAGAATATGTAAACTTGTTTATCGAAAACTGAGTAAACCATTAATGCTTGGTTCGAGTCCTCTTTCAAATTTATCGAGAGGTTCACGAGTACTACTTCCCCGTACCCCCAAATGTTTTTTGTACCCACAATTTTTCGTACCCAATTTTTTTTAGTTCCCATTTTTTTGTCGTCCCTACATTTTTATTCGTACACAAATTTTCTTTCGTAACCAAACATTTTTTTTTACCCAATTTTTTTCGAACCCAAATTTTCTTTCGTACCCAAATTTTTTTCGTACCGAAGTTTTTTCGTACCCACATTTGTTTTCGTACCCACTTTGTTTTCGTACCCAAATTTTTTTGGTACGCACCCAAAATAGAAAGGTGATAGCAAGAAGCGAGAAGATCTGCTGTGTACGAAGGTGCTTTCACAAAGTACTTCCAGGGTACCGCTCGTTATCACTTTCTCCAGAGCACTACCAAATGTCGGCCATATCCTCATGAAACACCTGCCCACATCCACACTTCCGGTCGGATTAAAAACTTATTTCCTGAACCCCCGTTAGTTGCATTCAGAAGAGACTGCAACCAGGAAGACATATTGGTACATAAAATACACAACCGAATTTTTTCCGGGATTTCAAACAGGAGCGGACCTTGTGGGGAAGAGAGGAGCGTAATCTGTCCGTACATGATGGAGGCCGAAAAGTTCAGCGATACCTACGGCAAAACCTTCAATGTGCGGAACGCGGTCACCTGCAAATCCACCAATGTAGTCTACGCTGTGCACTACGAACGCTGTAAGATCGTTGTATACGTAGGGGAAACGGGGGATACCCTGTACCAAAGACATCTCCTTAACCTGTCCCGGATACGGACCCGACACAATGACCCAGTTACCGAGCACTTTTACACAAACGTCCACAGCGTCGCGGACTTCCTGGTCATGGGACTAGAGAAATAAAATGGATCCGAAGAGTAACGGAAGACCATTGAACATTGAAGCGCAAACTGAGACGTTCAAACCATATGGACTTAACACAAAAGACTAATAAAATGGGCGCGCAATGTAACGTTCAACAATATAACGTCACTTCTGCTAGTGCTCAATATGATATCCTTCACAAATAAATGCCGCTGAAGAAGACCGAGAGGTCGAAAGCTACGGGCAATTTAATCAATATGTTATTTTTTTTATAAAAGGCTAGAGCGATTTTATATGTTATAATATATATATATATATATATATATATATATATATATATATCAACAAAGTCTCTATAGGCTGTGTATTATTTAAACAAACCGCTTTATTTAATTTATGCCGAAGCTTTCGACCTCACGGTCTTCATCAGCGGCCATTTGTTTAAATTTTAAGATGTATCATTATATACGGATATGACGTTGTGCATTTCCGGCGTCAACGTCGTTTTCGCGCTCTTTCATGAACGTTTATTCCTGTACGTTCATACCATATGTTCTTAGTTTTCCCTTCCACAATTGCTCCATTGTCTTGTGGTACTCGTCCGATCCGCTGAGTTTTTCAAGACCCATTATTTGGAAATCATTCATGGAGTGTACGCGGTGAACTGTCGTCGCTGTCGCAGATACGTGTATGTGGGAGAGACCGGCAGAACTCTGTATCAGCGACATCTGTTCAATCTGTCGCGTATTAGAACACAGCACAGTGATCCGGCAGCTGAACATTTCTATACAGACGGACACTCCATGGATGATTTCCAAATAATGTGTCTTGAAAAGCGGGTCGGACGAGTACGTTTTTGTTTATATATATATAAGACGTATAGTCGTTAATGTCCGGACCCAATGCCCCTTACTATCTCAAGTCATCCGTCTACTCTCATAAAACGCAATGAAACACATAAACTTAATATTATCAAAGCGCAGAAGTCACTGAAGTTGTACGCTATTGCATAATCTTAGACGCAACTCAGTTATCATTTTTTTTTTTTAATTTTAAAGCATATATTGTATACATACATGTCGTTCATTTGCAAACAATGGTTTTAACAAATTACACAGAAATGTATAAGACCTTGCTTTGTAACATTTCTATCAGTGAGAACAGTACGTATGTGTTCTGTTCTATATAATTAATGATGTTATACGATTAAAAAAGAAAAAAAAACTAAAAAGAATTTATGAAGTGATAAACTAACATTAAGAGAGTAGTATATATTTAAGTGGACAAGCATTATGAAAATTTGATTCGATTCAATTTTTGTTCAAAAATATGCAATTTATCATAACTGAGGGTTATTTTTTTCTCAATCTGGATTTTTAATTTTAGGCTTTGTATAAAACAATTGAAATTTGGTTGTTGTTTCTTGTATTTCATGTTAAAGATAAAAAGTTTCATTGATATGAGAATACAATTCACAATATCATTACCGTCTATGGATTTTAATGAGTTAATTCCAAAACTAACATTTAAGAAAGACAGTTTAGCGTTTAGTTCCTGTTGGTTAATAAAGGATGTCAACTGATTCCAGATAGGTTGGATGCATTTGCACTCCCAAAAAGATGTTCTATAGTTTCGTTAGTTTTACCACAGAACTCACATACATTAGAGTTATATAATTTGCATTTAAAATGATATTTATTTGGTCGCGATAATTTGATGTAGGTATTTGAACTGAAAGTTTCTTAGTGTGATGTCTTTTGTTGTTTTGTAAGACATGATAAATATTTATTTCCAGTTTAATTCATGCTCTTGGAATATACTTTGCCATTTTATTTGGAATTTGGGTAGTTCGTTAATGATCTTGTTGATTTGTATTCTGTATAATAGTTTGTTCGGTTTTTGTTTTGTTGTTGTGAGATTTTCTAGAAATTGGGTTCTTATGTTTTGGTTTAATAGGTTTTATATGTAATGGAATACTTTTTATCAGCGTGTAATACACAGGGTAGTCTGTTATTGGGATTTTATACAAGTAGCATATATTATCAAAGGAATAAAAATCGTTTATTCGGTAATCAAATATTTGATCATCATACTTTATGCTATTTTCAAACCAGTCTTTATAAAAGAATGTGCTATCATTTGCGTCTATGTTTTTATTAGTTTAAAAAATTATGTTATAGCTTTTTGTATCGCAAGTTTGAAATGAACACAACCCATTCAAATTTATAAAGAGTGTGTCTTAAAGCACTGCTCGAGATGTGGGTACACTGTTTATCTTAAGATTTATGTTATAGAGATAACTTACACAAAATAACAAAAATATGTCTCTTTTTTCGGCATTGGTTGCTGCACTGGCAACCATCTTTAGAAGTTTGGTTTCCTTGCTATATATTAACAAGCATAGAATCATGCATATGTTGTGTTATGTGTATATAATACTTTATTTATTTTCTTTAAATTTTTGAGCAACAATTTTGCCGACATGATAGACTTTTAATGCATCATGTCTTGTTGTGATCCGTTATTGACTCATTTCCTAGGCCTAATTGATCCACAGTTTTCTATGTTTAATTGGATTGAATTGTTTCAAGATATAAACAGAAATTAACGCCTAGAACAAGCCATACATGTATACATTCTTAGTGATAAATCTTAAAATTTATGCATATTTTCACGAATGTAAACAAGTTAATACAGATGCATGAATTATTTATGTTAAAAATATTAAATACAATATAATTTCAAATAAGAAACATGTTCAAAGTAATAAAACCATTCAAAATATATCAAAACAAATTTAAGTCAAATTAAGACAAAATGAATACGAAAAAACACCATATACAGTAATGGAACAACCATTTTTTCCACGGTACAATTGTTTATGTTCTAAATATATCTCCTAGTCAGCAACAGTCACTTTGAGCAACAAGAAGTTTGCTGGTAATTTTTTCTGACCCGAATATACTTTCGGTATGTTTACCTTGAACATAAATTCCTCTAGCGTCATTAAACACTTAAATTTCAACAATATATTAATTTGTTTAACACAGAATCTCTACCAAACAACATAAGGAAAAAAGACTAGACGGTCAATATGGAGCCACTAAAGTGACATTTGCCTTGCATTGTTTTTAAATAATTTAAAACTTTAGGAATGAGATATACTGGTGGAACGACCCAATTATTGACATCAGAGCAGTTTACAGAAAAATCTTCTACAGCTTCACAGTTAAGGGTCAAGAAATCAGAATTATAACTTGATAATTAAGCATTATAATCAATGGCAAATGTGTCCACATCATTTGGTCTATACAAGCTGTCAATATAATTAAAAAATTCAAATGAAACACCATAATCATCGTAACCTATTTTTCTACTTAAATCATCTGCTATTTTATTTTTATTTTGAGATAAACCATTTGGACTCTAATGAAATAGCATGAGTTTCACAGATATCAAAAATATCTTCTGCCAAAATGTGTAAGTCTGTTTTCATGCTACCTTTTTCTACTAGAGTTGCGACACCTTAAGGGTTTCGCGTGATGGAATGAGTGGAGAGATCAAATCGAATTGAAAATCGCTTATTTCTATGAAAAAATCGAAACGAAAAAATATGTGAGTACGAAAAAAAAATTCGGTAAGAAAACAAATTTGGGTACAAAAAAAAGGGTAGAGACAAAATAAGGGTTTTAAAAAACTATTTGGGTACGAAAAAAATGGGTACGAATTAAAAAATAAGGTACGAAAAAATTCGGGTACGAAAAAAATTTGACTACGAACAAATGGGTACGAACAAAATTTGGGTACGAACAAATTTTGTACGAAAAAAAATGGGTACGAAAAAAATGTGGGTAGGTAAAAAACACAATTTGGTTACGAAAACAAAATAGAGTACGAAAAATTTAGGGAACGAAAAAAATTAGGGTACGAAAAAATATTTGGGTACGAAAAAAATGGGAACGAATAAAAGTTTGGGTATGAAACAAATTTGGGTACGAAAAAACATTTGGGTACGAAATAAATGGGTAGGAAAAAAAATTTGGTACGACAAAAATTTGGGAACGGAAAACATTTGGTACGAAAAAATGGGTACAAAAAAAATTTGGATACGAAAAAAAAGGGTACGGAAAATTTTTTGGGGTACGAAAAAATTTGGTAACGAAAAACATTTGGGTACGGAAAAAATGTTTACGAAAAACAAATTGGGTTCGAAAAAAATGTAACGAACAAAATTTGATAACAAAAAAAATTGGGTACGAAAAAATTTTGGTACGAAAAACATTTGGAAAAAAAATGCGTGCAAACAAAAAATTGGGTACGAACACATTTTGGTACAAAAAACATTTGGGTACGAACAAAATGGGTACGAAAAAAAATTTGGGTACACAAAAATATTGGTACGAAAAAAAATTGGGGACGAAAAAAATGGGTACGAACAAAATATGGGTACTTAATATATTGGGTACGAATTTTTTTATATTTAAAATCAATTTTTAATTGTCTAGTAGGTGAATCGTCTCGTGGGGTTGAATTGTCTTGGGGTTGCTATTAACGCTACATGTACTTCCGGCCAACCCACGTGTTTATAGCGACTGCGCAATAAAAAACACCACTTTTTCGTCATTTAATCAAAAACTGGATTTTTCCCAGTTATGACGAAAACGCCATCGTGTAGATCGCGTTCAGGAGGCCGTTTTATCAACAGATCTTATCTTAGCGGATCTTATCTTAAATCCTTGACTTACGATTTCATTTACGATCCGCTAATACCCGTTTTATGAACGCCGTCGTAAGTATCGAGTCGCAGCTAAGATTTTAGTTAAGCGTACGATCTGGAAAATCGCGAACCAGTCGAAAAACCTCACACGATTTCCCGCGTTTATGTCAAAAAAGCAAGATGGCCGAGAACGTTAACAGAGGCAAGTAGTTAATGATAGTTATGATTTACTAATAGAAGTACTAAATGTAGGGATATCATGACTCATGTCTTCAAATATTGTAGCGTTTATGTCTGTCAATTTGTCTCGTAATTGATACTGAGTTTTTATTAAATTCATATCGTTATTTTACACCAAAGAATCGAAATGTTTTATGCATTTATTTTATGTATTTATTTTCTAAATTCTAGTTGCAAGTACTGTTCTAACGAAATCATATTTTCCCGCATTTGGAACTGTCATCCTTTTAAATGACAAATCGTTATTGTGTGTTTATATCTAATGTTTTTGGCAGAAGAGTATTCGAGTATCAATCAATAGATTATTTCTATGCCCCACATTTGAAGAAAACAATTTATTGTTATGTTTGTTTTTAGAGTAAATGTATCTCTCTTTTCAAGGAACATTCTAATCTTACACATTTACGCTTCTTTCGCTATATATTTGTTTTCGTACTTTTTCTTTTACTTCGTACTTCCTACAGTCAATTGCTGACTATTACATGAAGGCTGATATAGGCAGATATGGACACTGTCGAGTTCGTTTCCTGGGAAGAATCAGTACTTGGTGTCTATGGAGGAAATAATGAGAATGCCCCTCGAGTAGGGAGGGAACCCACGAACTCCCGATCGCTAGGCGGACACCTCATCCACTACACCATTCACAATGTCAGTCACATGTAAGATTTTAAAAATGAAAGTTTGACTGGGAGCACAAGGTCAATTTTGTACTTTAAGGTATATTAACTAATGAAATCTCACATAATTATACATAAAAACATTTCTAATGAATTTGCACGGAATAATCATTAGGAATAATCATTGTTGTGTATTGTGTGTTTGCTGTTTTCTATTGACACATTCCAGTCCAGTTCATGTATGTAAATATTTTTTAACATATGACATGTATTTACCATAATTATTTCTTATATTTAGGTTTTTGGTATCCATTCATCACTTTTTTCGTTCAACTGTGGAATGTTTGAATTTGAACACTTTGTACTTTCTTTTCAGACGCACAACAACCATCAGTTGAATAAAAGTTGGTAAGATAATTAATCAAGTACACAGTATAAAGTTAGCACATTTATTCGTGTAGGTGTGTCAATGTTACAAAACACATAAAATAAATAAGGTTTAACAACGTTATCATAATCACAAATTAATTATGTGACATAAATATCGTTATTTATTAAGTTACTTGGTTACAGATACTTTTCAAATTGTAATAAATGCATAAATCAAAATATCTTTGTCATTGAATGTACATGTTTGTATGTATGACAGCTCATAAAGATCGATTGTCCATATTTATTAATGAATATTTATCGTTAGATACAAGTAATTTCGCAAAATACCAAAATAAAAACATTGGGCAAACTTACATATGAGTCCCGCTCTGTGAAAAGGGGGTTAAATGCATGTGCATAAAGTGTCATACCAGATTAGCATGTGCAGTCCGCACAGGCTAATCAGGGACAACTTTCTGCTTGAACTGGATTTTTGCTAAGAAGTCTTTCTTAAAACGAAACATATAATACAAGCGGAAAGTGTCGTCCCTGATTGACCTGTGCAGACTAATCTGGGACAACACTTTACGCATATGCATTAAACACCATTTTCTCAGAGCGCGACTCATATATAAAGTTATTATGGTGATTTATTAAATACATGTTATTTAAAAACAAGAAACCGTCAGAGACGGGTGATGCTCCCCAAAGGTTTTTTTCGTTACAATATTGCACTATATATTCAGATAAAAGGAAACATTTTGAGGGCACAGTAGTTGGGGGGGGGGACAATAATTGTTTTTATAGACAATTTCAAAGGATCATAACTCTGTGAAATATATTTTGGGGAGCATAAAAAAGGTTAATCACATTTCACAATACCAATTGTAAAAATCAATTGAATATTAATTTTTTTTTAGTAAATACAAAAAAGTTATTGTTTTTTTACATGGACTTGTAGAAAATAAATTAACGAGTATACATAAGCTAAAATAACTTATTGGATTACTTATGTTATTTTACGAGTCATATTCATTCATATATAATCATTATAGGAAATCCGCAAAACAGCGCATGTGAGGCCCAGTCATTTGAGAGTCATAAGAAAAAAAAGATGTGAGTTGCATGAAAATTTAAGATTAACTTCTGAAGTGTAGATCATGAATGTGTAATAATGGTAATAATGAATCAACAATCCATCTTAACATAAATGATTCATTCTCAAGAATTTTTCATATGAAACTATTAGTTCCAACAGAACCTTGTCTGATGTGCAGTATACACAGTGCATGCTCTTTAAAGAACAAACAGAAACCACATCTCTTTATGTTACAATGTTAACTTTTTATTTCATCACTTGTCTTACAAATACAAATTTTATTAACATAAAATGTTTTTCATTTTCAGATAGTGTTCCACTTCATTGTTCCCTAGCTGTAGAGTTGGAGAAAACCCTGTATTGTTATGTTACAAAGATAATTAAATAAAGGAGAAGAATTTATTTTCACTTTGTTATACTATAAAGGAAACATGTAATCATCGTACGCATTGCATAAATGAATATTGTAAAAAGTGTGTCTTTAATGAAAAAAATCCAAAAAAGAACGGCAGAAATTGTCAATATCCACACTTCTACAAAGATGTTGACCACACTTGACCGAAATGCAGCAGCTCATAGACAAGAAATCATTAACTTATTAAGTTATTATGTATCATTAGCAGAAACATAATGACCATCGTTCATCAACAAAGAGTCAAATATTGAATATTAACACATGTCGCCGAACATAGACTGACCACAATGACTCACCTATAGCACTTTGTGCACATGTGAGCATAAAACAGCAACTACATAAATAAGTTAATGATGTGTTGTCCATATAAGCTGCATTTTGGTCCTGTTGTGGACTGGGCACAACCTCATCCCCTTCTTGTGCCTCAGTAAGTTGTTCAGGCAGTGGCACCTGCTAATCTATGCATAAGTTGTGCAGGTGCATTCATGCAGCCACTGCTTGACAGCACTCATCGAGTCTCATGAATAAACAACCGCCAGTTTTATGTAGACACCTGTCAAAAGAGAATAACAATCAATATTAACTAGTGATTTAATTACAATATCCAATTTATTATCAAAACTAATGATTATTATGCATTTTATTTAATTGATTAATATCTTCAGATATTAATTAAATTTAAGACTAAAATGGGTAAAGAAATAAATTCATAAAACAAAATTTGCAATAATCTATGGCATCCATTTTTATCAACACATGCACGTGCATATGAAAGCAACTTTAAAATCTGTATCAAATGTTTTTTTAACTACATGTGTCTCCTTCACTGATGCCCCCATGTCACGTTGAGATACACAAACAAGTCCATCAGTCATTAAAAGACAAATTTCTTCAGTACAAACAACTTTTGTATATATGCTCAAAACTTGAAAACAAATAACAAAACAAATTTAATTACACATTTGTGTACAGCTACAATTCATTAACACATACAGGTCATTCAGCAGTTGCTGTCATGCAAAATCTATCCACAGATGAACAGACAGACACAGAGGACGAACAGGTGCAATTCTTACGGCTTTCCACGGTGTACGTTTACTAAATTGTTATGATGTAGATGTGACGATTACAATTATGCTCTAAAGATTATTAAAGGCATAAAGCATCACATTTTTTATCCAATATTTTGTGGGGAGATTTATTTTGTGCTTATTAAATGGTGTCTTATGTTGATTAACTGAATGTGTTTAACTGTTTTGAACTAAATAAACATACATGTAGTAAGTTTACATACCTAAATCTACTCTTTGGCAGTCCAAAAGCCCTATCAACCACAGTACACTTGACTGGGCATTGTTGTACCTATTGTTGATAGCCGGAGTCCCCCAGTAGGTGTTTCTTGTGGTTTTCTTCGAGAAAAGTCTAATAACAAATTTATAATAAGCTAAGTTTAAGTTGGAACAATCATTGGTTAAACGGTTTATGAAGGTAGCTATAGGATGTTCGCAAGCTTAACGCAATCTTAAATTCATTTAAATTATAAATTTAACATTCATATGCATATTTTATGTGTTGATACAGTGTGTACACACATACAGAAATATAATTGAATCTTTTATGTTGTTGAAAGAAATTAAAAGTAAAATTATGTATGCACATTAAACACATTATATTTTTAGTAATGTGCAATGCATTGATGTAAAAAATAAAATATTTGCATCATCATAACAGTAGTATTCCACTTTTTCCTAGCCAATACTAGCCATAGCCCCTCTAATGTTATATCCATAAAAGCACATTATTTATTGTCATACCTTCAAACCACTGACAAAGACAGAGGCGTCGTGTGTGTTGACCCAAGCCATTTTGACACAATCTCAATGAACCTGCAAATAAACTATACTTTAATATGTAAAATGTGTTTCACTAACTTTGTTGAATGATTGGGGCATCTATTTAATTCACATGTTTTATGATTTAACCCTTTGCATGCTGGGAAATTTGTTGTCTGCTAAAATGTCGTCTGCTGAATTTGTAAAATAAGCATTTTCTTCATTTTTTCAAAGAATACTATCAGAAGAGCAAACAGTTTGGATCCAGATGAGACGCCACGTTCTGTGGCGTCTCATCTGGATCCAAACTGTTTGCAAAGGCCTTTAAAATTCGGTTCCCGCACTGAAAGGGTTAACACTATTAGTTAAGCCACTTCTGACTGACAAGTGACATTGTACAGTGTGATACAGGGTCATTAAAATAACATTGCCCTTTGGCAAGAGCGTAACAAGATCAGAATATAACTTTGCTACCTTGCATCTCACCGTGCAGTGTGAGATTTATGTTGCTCAGCTACTGTATATATTACTGTACAATTCATAAATCTAATTTTGACACAACATAGATATTTAAATGTTGGGATTGCAAAGTTTATGGCTTATAATCGTTCGGTTGGGGCAGATATTGCAGACATTATACAGTGCATTATTTATTATTCATTAGATAGAAAAAACTTTATGCGTAAAAGGCCTATCAGGATATTGCGTCGACAACTAACTTGTATAGCAGCGTCCGAAATGTGAAATATCCGAATTCTAGTTCACCTGTTAACATTCAATATTTAATGACAAATGAACTGTTTTACTTCAAAAGAAACCATAAAACATTTGTTTTTATAGAAATTGAATAAAGATGACTAAATACTTACCTATTTAACAAATCAATTACCCAAACATCACAAATTTCATTTCCCTTGGGCGTTTATTGCAGAGAATGATATAACGAATACATTTAACGTTATCAAACATAAATACGTCCAATAGTATCAATATTTCTCCATCACGGAGATCGCTAAATCCTTTCTTTCTCGAAACATTCTCATCTCTCTTGGTTGACCAACGTTTAAAGCGCGTGCGGCCGCCATGTTTACGAACGCTAAGAGTGGTCTTACCCAGTCGTAGCTTTAAGCACAAATCTTACGACATCTTAGCTGCGATTTCTTTGATAAAACGGTACGCAGTACTTACGATAAGCGTACGACAAAATCCTACGAAACTTACGTAAGATCACGCTAAGATTTGTTGATAAAACGGCCTCCTGGTCCATATACATGTGAAATTTCAGCAGAAGTGTCGGGCCAGTTCAAACAACACTCTCAAATCGCTGCTATACGCTGGAGCTTATCGAATTTTAGTCGCCATTATCATTCGTTCAATTGAACGTCATCAAATGATGACGTCAATATAGCACTCATTCCATAAAAACCAGGAGTCAATTACCCCTGGACTGAAATTTTGAGGAGTCAAATTGAACAAGGGTTGTTTGTAAAACATGCATGCCCCCATATAGGCTCTCCGTTGTAGTGACAGCCATTGTGAGAATATGTTTTTTGTCAGTGTGACCTAAACTTTTGACCTATTGACCTGAAAATCAATAGGGGTCATTTGCCAGTCATAATCAATGTACCTATGAAGTTTTATGATCCTAGCCACAAGAGTTCATGAGTTATCATCCGGAAACCATTTTACTATTTCGGGTCACCGTGACCTTGACCTTTGACCAAGTGTCCTGAAAATCAATAGTGGTCATCTGCGAGTCATGATCAATATACCTATCAAGTTTCATGATCCAAGGAATAAGCGTTCTTCAGTTATCATCCGGAAACCATTTTACTATTTCGGGTCACCGTAAACTTGACCTTTGACCTAGTGACCTCAAAGTCGATAGGGGTCATCTGCGAGTCATGATCAATGTACTTTTGAAGTTTCATGATCCTAGGCATAAGCGTTCTTGAGTTATCATCCGGAAACTATTTTACTATTTCGGATCACCATGACATTGACCTTTGACCTTTGACCTCAAAATCAATAGGGGTAATCTGCGAGTCATGATCAATGTACCTATGAAGTTTCATGATCGTAGCCATTAGCGTTCTTGAGATATCATCCGGAAACCATTTTACTATTTCAGGTCACCGTGACCTTGACCTTTGACCTAGTAACCTGAAAATCAATAGGGGTCATCTGCTATTCATGATCAATGTACCTGTAAAGTATCATGATCCTAGGCATAAGCGTTCTTGAGTTATCATCCGAAAACCATTTTACTATTTCGGGTCACCGTGACCTTGACTTTTGATCTAGTGACCTGATAATCAATAGGGATCATCTGCCAGCCATTATCAATCTACCTACGAAGTTTCATGATCCTAGGCATAAGCATTCTTGAGTAATCATTTAGAAACCATTTTACTATTTCGGGTTACTGTGACCTTGAACTTTGACCAAGTGACCTGAAAATCAATAGGGATCATCTGCGAGTCACGGTCAATCTACCTATCAAGTTTCATGATCCTAGGCCTAAGTGTTCTTGAGTAATCATCCGGAAACCATTTTAATATTTCGGGTCACCGTGACCTTGACCTTTCACCTAGTGACCTGAAAATCAATAGGGGTCATCTGCGAGTCATGATCAATCTACCTATCAAGTTTCATGATCCTAGGCCTAAGCGTTCTTGAGTTATCATTCGGAAACCATTTTACTATTTCGGGTCACCGTGAACTTGACCTTCGACCTAGTGACCTCAAAATCAATAGGAGTCATCTGCGAGTCATGATCAATCTACCTATCAAGTTTCATGATCCTAGGCCTAAGCATTCTTGAGTTATCATCCGGAAACCTTTTTAATATTTCGGGTCACCCTGACCTTGACTTTTGACCTAGTGACCTGATAATCAATAGGGGTCATCTGCCAGCCATTATAAATCTACCTACGAAGTTTCATGATCCTAGGCATAAGTATTCTTGAGTTATCATCCAGAAACCATTTTACTATTTCGGATTACTGTGACCTTGACCTTTGACCTAGTGACCTGAAAATCAATAGGGGTCATTTGCGAGTCATGATCAATCTACCTATCAAGTTTCGTGATCCTAGGCCTAAGTGTTCTTGAGTTATCATCCGGAAACCATTTTAATATTTCGGGTCACTGTGACCTTAACCTTTGACCTAGTGACCTGAAAATCAAAAGGGGTCATCTGCGAGTCATGATCAATCTACCTATCAAGTTTCATGATCCTAGGCCTAAGTGTTCTTGAGTAATCATCCGGAAACCATTTTAATATTTCGGGTCACCGTGACCTTGACCTTTCACCTAGTGACCTGAAAATCAATAGGGGTCATCTGCGAGTCATGATCAATGTACCTATGAAGATTCATGATCCTAGGCCTAAGCGTTCTTGAGTTATCATTCGGAAACCATTTTACTATTTCGGGTCACCGTTAACTTGACCTTCGACCTAGTGACCTCAAAAACAATACGAGTCATCTGCGAGTCATGGTCAATCTACCTATCAAGTTTCATGATCCTAGGCCTAAGCATTCTTGAGTTATCATCCGGAAACCATTTTAATATTTCGGGTCACCGTGACCTTGACTTTTGACCTAGTGACCTGATAATCAATAGGGGTCATCTGCCAGCCATTATCAATCTACCTACGAAGTTTCATGATCCTAGGCATAAGTATTCTTGAGTTATCATCCAGAAACCATTTTACTATTTTGGGTTACTGTGACCTTGACCTTTGACCTAGTGACCTGAAAATCAATAGGGGTCATCTGCGAGTCATGATCAATCTACCTATCAAGTTTCGTGATCCTAGGCCTAAGTGTTCTTGAGTTACCATCCGGAAACCATTTTAATATTTCGGGTCACTGTGACCTTGACCTTTGACCTAGTGACCTGAAAATCAATAGGGGTCATCTGCGAGACATGATCAATCTACCTATCAAGTTTCATGATCCTAGGCCTAAGCGTTCTTGACTTATCATCCGGAAACCATTTTACTATTTCGGGTCACCGTGAACTTGACCTTTGACCTAGTGACTTCAAAATCAATAGGGGTCATCTGCGAGTCATGATCAATGTACCTATGAAGTAACATGATCCTAGGACCAAGCGTTCTTGAGTTATCATCCGGAAACCACCTTGTGGACGGACCGACAGACCGACAGACCGACCGACAGACTGACATGTGCAAAGCGATATACCCCCTCTTCTTCGAAGGGGGGCATAACATTTATGGGGTCAATTTTGAAGCGCGTTAATTGTGTTTTTTTCTGTATTATTCAATTTTTTAAATAAAAACATGATCCAAGAGTTACACAATATCTAAAAAAAATATACTGCGTTATTAAATAAAAATACCATGATACATAACACAACATATTTTAATGAATTGGTACCCAAAGATAAGGACAAAATTTCAATAATTTGTGTGAACAATATCGAATTTTAGTTTTTCAAAAACTAAACATGTTCATTTTACAACTTTTATTATTTCTATCACTATACTATGTTTATTTGTAAAAACAATATATGCTCATTAAAATCTACTTCATCATAACACATTTAAGAAATTTAAGATATGTACCTGTAGCACCTTTTCATCACATATTTATCTTGTTATATTATCATCATCCCTATGATAGCTTTTGTACAAAAACACAATCTAAATGCATGGAACATCTAGTATATCGATTACTGTTTATCCCAATACTATACATGTCGGAAATATATACACTTAAGAATGCCTTACCAGTAGTAGTTTAACTTTAATAATCCAAATTGTCCATTTTGTTATCTGGTTTAAAAAACCTTATTTAATGTTTGTTAAATCCAGTTAATGCTATCTCCATTATTGAATCACCAATACTTGTAATTTGAATTGTTGTTGTTGTTTGAATCGGCATTTTTTAATTGAACGCGGGTTTAATGTTAATTTACAATACGTCCGCCATTTACAATGTCAAAGGTCAAGATGTAGCAATTTAATTATACTCGGATAATTTATATCTAATCGAGGAAATGTGTTTTCTTAATGTTTATGTGTAGTATTATGACTTGTGAGTATAAAAAACAACGCCCGGGGTAGACCTTTATTCCCTCGATTATAGACCGAGTTTCAAATGCTGAAACATTATTTTTTTTCAGGAGCACAGGGGGATTTATTACCATGGAACTCGAGCTGTTAACTGACTGACACACGGGTTAAATTTTCGATGCGTCAAAATGACGCACGGCAGAAAAAAGGGTTGCGTCAAAAACGAGTCATTTTTAATTTGCTCGCGTCAAAACGCAGGATTCTGCGTCTATTGAAATTCCTGGTCCAATATTTGTTTTGAAGTTAAATATTCATACCGATGTTGATGAAGATTAGACTTACAATGTGACTTCTGTGGTATAATCAAGCTTTGTGTTTATTTAATATATTAATCAATTTTTTTTAGCTCAAATGACCCAGTGTCAAACTTGGTTGAGATCTAATTGATACAAATGTTCTGACCAAACTTCATTAAGATTTGCGAATAAATTAAAGAAAGCGAAACAGTTTTTCAAGATCAGCCAAGACACCATTAGAACAAATGACCTGACCAAGTTTCTTGAAGGATGCATAGTAAATGTGATTTCTAGAGGGGTAATAAGATTTTACTATAGCCATTGGCCCATATAAGGAAAACTGCTATGCCCTCAACGGCCATGGTTTTAAACTGACAGAACATTTTTAACTATACCCAGAATTAATAAAACCTTATCAAACATTTGTCATTTGAATGACTATAGATGTATTAAACACCCCCAAAAAATAATGAATGTAAAATCAAACCCCGTTGTTGTTTACTTTTAAACCTCAGTTTGTGAGAAATAAATGGGTTTCAAAAATTTATCGCATGGAAATGGTATATGCAATACTAATAATTCAACTCGTCATAAAAATTCCAGTGCACAATTATACTTACAGAGTCATACATATTACCTGTCAATAATACCCGAAAGGGGAATTAGACAGTATACACTCTTGGCCAAACATGGCCGGACCGACGGGCATGTCCTGTAAAATTTTGTAAGGTCCGGCCTGTCTGTCAAATTTACAGAACCGATTGACCGGTATAAAAAACAAAACAAATTCAAAGGTTTGTATAGGTTTGTTTATGGCTCTGAAAGTTTTCTGAGGTGCAAAAATAGCAATAGCGTCTTTTTACACGTGCTTTTCCGTACCAATGCTCTTTCCGCTGACGGAATTTTCCGAAGGCACCTGATTGGTCTATTTATGTGCATCTTACGAATGCGGGTAAGGACGGTCCAAATCCATGACGGCCTAGTCGCTTCACAAGATAATCATAAATCTGATTATTACAATTTAAATGATGCAGGTATCAATTTTTGTGGTTTTAATAGCAATAGTAATGTATAATAATGATCATTGTCATTCAAACCGTTATTATATTGGCTATCAATGTCCATGCGTGAAACAGGCCGGTTGTCATTTATCAAGGCCGTTGTCGGTTTAGGCTGTATTGACCAGACTCATACCTGACATGCGCGCTAAGCGAAGCTTAGTTAAACAAGTATCAGCTACTTTTGTTTTGGAAATTGCTCTTAAGGTAGCGCACCTCTAATGATTTCCCGCGATTTAGTTTACGATCATTGCCGATCTTCAATGATCGTTTATTCCGAGAGATGCATTTTATTTTTTTCAAACTTCGAATTTTGATATGTGTTTACCTAATATATTTAGAATACATTATTTTCACTATAATTATTGACTTTGATCCAATTATCAACTGAAAAATACGATTTCGCGATTTCTTCAAAGATCGACGAGCCTTTTTATCTGTTTACTTATGGATATCTAATTTAATGTTGCACTGACGTGAAGTTGTCGTGGCCGAGTGGTTAAGGCGATGGACTACAACTCTTTTAGAATCTTCCCGCGCAGGTTCGAATCCTGCCGACATCGCATACTTTTTGCGACGCATTTTATTTCTTTTCTAACGTAATTTAATTTAATATAGCATATAAGCTATGTTTATTGTTAAATATGTTGAAAATTGTATGCACATCCTTTAATGTTTAAAATTAAAACAACGTAATGGCTTTAATTGGGTAATTTACTGCTAAAATACGAATGATGCATGTTGCATTTTTATTTTTATTTAAAAAGGTAAACGGTAAATCTGTCTATTTCTTGGTATGTTTGCTGTATATAGTGTTTCTATAAAAAAAATAGTTTAAAATATAACTTAAATGATACTATTTTGAATTTTATGACACTTTGTTTTTAACCGACCCAATTTTTACTTGGCTGAAATCACTTACATTTTATTGTGCTATTATATAGATAAAAAATTGTAAAAAATAAATGTCTGTAAAAGAATACTTATTTCATCTTGTTTAAATTTTAAACACTTTTACTGCATCTGTAGACACCAACTGCATGACCATATAAGGAAATTTGAATGAATTATGGACCTTTTATATACCCCAGGGGTGAAAATAAACTGGACAAAAGCCGTAGGGTGGTTTTGAAAAAAACGGTTTATTTTTTTAAAAGCATGGAAAGCCTTCCTACAAATTTGCATGTAGTTCAGTGAAATGATGTTGATTAGGAAAATTATTAATTAAATTATCTTTGGATATGTGCCCATTAGGGGTGCGCTACCTTAAGCTATTACAACGAAGCGATTCCTGTTTATATTTACTTTTAACATGCGTTCAGCATTTAAAAAATAATATTTTAACTAAACAAGACCAGTACCATGTATGGCGTGTATTATTATTTAACGTCAGATACAAGTGTGTGACCTTAAAATTAATAGCTATTTAATAATGTTATCATTTTATATCATAAACACCTTGATCCCAGCAATGAAACAAAGTTATGTTACTATTATATTCTGTGGCAAGTAGGTCCTATAAAAAAGAGGAGGTCCTGTATTTTTTCCCATTTTACAGGACCTACTGTCCAGTAAATATTTGCCTAGTTTGGATTTGACTAAGCATATATAGATATATAGAAAAACCACACGCTGCACATATTACAGGCTTTTGTATTACTGATATTTAATTTCTTCTTTGCATATTCAATTGATAAAAAACTCAAATGGATGTCTATTCTTAGTTTGCTGTCTTATTGTACCCTCAAATTATAAATGTTTCTTCAATAATTGAATTTTCAGAAACCTCATTCTTAATAAGAAATTTTCAAAGTTATTTGGTTAAAGCAACACACTTTTAAATTAAATACATGTTAATCAATACATGAAGATGCAATTTGAAAGTGTGCAAAATTGTCATTAAATATATAGCCTAGTTAGAAAGTAATTCATTATTATTTTTATTTAAAAAACGAAAGTAGGATTTCTATATATGTATACTCATATTTCGACCAACGCGATAATTTTTTAGTTTTAAAGCGCAAAATAGACGGATTTCTACTTTGTAACCACCAGATACATGCATATTCTAATTTGCATAGATAAAATTAAATCTATAGCCTAGTTAGAAAGTAATATATTATTGTTCAAACGGTACCGCTTTTAAACCGAAAGTAGGATTTGTAGACATATACGTCTATTTCGACAAACGCGATTATTTTTAAGTTTTAAAGCGCAAAAAGACGGATTTCTACCTTGTAATCACCAGATATATTCTAAATTGCAAAGATAAAAATATGTTTCTTATTTATACTTAATTTTACTATGCCATGCAGTTAATTTTAAGGTGTGTGGCTTAAAGTCATTTACAAAGTTGAGCAAATATAATCATTTTTCTAAAAATAAATTATCCTCTAAAGCCCCCACTGAGATTCAAACTCAGACCTCTTTCCTCTGTGAAGGAAAGTATTCTATCTTGAAAAACAAGGGCGTGTAAGAGGAAAGTTAGCTATTTTAAATCTATCAACAAATAGATTTGAACAATATTTATATGTTATTTAAATATGCAAACATCCCATAAGTTTATTTTTCACATGACCTTCGAAACAGAACAAACATCTCTGAATCTGCAATACATTACATTCTTAAGTGTTAACAAGGTAAATGTTGACGACGAACAACAGACGACAGACAAAAGGCGATCACAAAATCCAAAGTTTAAAAGAATTTACGATACACGAGATATGTATTTCATACTTTACAAGAGCGAAGGAGTCATAAACAAACTAAATTTATTATTAACAACACGCTTACCTCAATTTTTACTTAAATCCAATGCTTTAAACAATAAAGTTACAATGATATGAACTTCCATTTTCTGTTCTTCCTTCCCTTTCTCTCAAATTTATTTAAAACCACACTATTTTTTAATAATAAAAGTATAAAATGCTAACCATTCTGACCTAAAACACAATATATGTAACAGTACATCCAACTTGTCGTCATTAAAGTCCAGAGTTTACATGAAATTATGTTACCGGTACACGAGATATGTATTTCATACTATACAGAAGCGAAGGAGTCATAAAAAAACTAAATTTAGTATAAACGACACTCTTTCATGTTCATCAATTTTAACTTTAATCCTTTGCTTAAAACAATAAAGTTACAAAGATATGAACTCAGGGATCAAGCTAGACTCCAATGTTTGGGAGAAGTCACTTCTCCCTCAGCTCTGGAGAGGGAGAAGTGAGGCAGTTTTAGGGAGAAGTGGATCTTTTGCGATCACCAATGGATTATTGTGAACTATGACACAGGGGTTTCACTGGCCCAAAAAAGGTTGTTGCCACTTTTTCGCAGTGTGAAAACTGTCTGTTATTCCAACCTTATTAATATAAACAATTTTTTTGGACGATCATTAAAAGAAACCTTACTACATTACATAAATGTCATTGACTGTATTATCACTTGAAAAAATATGGTAATACATAAAAAACTGTAATTTCCTTCATAAGTCATACTTTCATAAGTCTTAATAAGCTTTATTTGTATGTAAATAACTTGTTTCATCTTGATAAACAACACAGATAACCAAAATAATATAATAATGTTAACATCAATTTAACAGTATGCTGCATAAATGTTTCAAAATTAACTATTTAATTTTAAACATAGAATCACACCAATTTACATCATTTGAAAGGGAAAAAGAAAACATCAGAAAATAAAGCTTCTCACTTCATATTGTTAAACAGTTATATTTGGTCATTTGGACATGATATACATCAGCTTTGACAGCTTCTGTTGTTGAAAAGTTTTCTGTAAATGGTGGATGATTTCTAGACTCAAATAAATGAATGTTTTTCACGCATATTTCTTGACAGAAAGGCCCAGATAATTGCCACCATCCATTCTAGTTGCCTGAAATATCATAAAACAATTTTACAAACTATCAATAACAAACGAACACATAAATATCCCTATCTTTAAATATCCGAATTTTAAACATATCCGAAATATAGCACAACGAGTAAATGGTATACTTTTTATTTCCGAAAATGTTGGGTTCTTAATCAAACTTTACCTTTCCCAAAATATTATAATAATGAAACTATTAAACAGAAATGCTCACAAATTCATGTTGAAACCAGATTTCATGTGTTTTTGTGGAGAAATTAATTTTGTTAAATGCTTTTGCCAGGTCCGCGGTATTGACAGTCACTATTGATTAAATGGTAAAGAAATAGCGGCCCTAATAATCGCTATATTTTTTTATCGTGGTGAGAGTTTGTCACAGTGTTACTTTATTTATTGCTCTCTATCATAAAGGCGTCGTTCATCCGATAATAACCCCCATACAACTTGACAAATAGCAGTAAAACACCGTTTGTAACACATACACGCTTCAGTGATTTCACTCTGCTTGGTCAAGAGATTCCTGCCAAATACCCGAATGACGAGCGCTGTAAATGGTTGCTTATAAATGTTCAATAGGTAATTTACTACGCCAGGGGGCGGAGTTTCGTCGATTCGGTCAGTTTATTGAATTTGGCGTGTATTCGGTAATAAACAGAAGCCACTTAGATAGCGCTGCGGATATGATAATTGCCAGATTTTAGGGTGAAGTGATATCGCCGGTGCTTTTGATCCGGGCGATTAAAGGGAAGCCACGGCGATATAATCGCCCAAATCGCCCAGTTGCTTGATTCCTGAATGAACATCAAATTCTGGTCATCCTTTTCTTTCTCAAAATTTATTAAAAACCACACTATTTTTTTTAAAAACTTGTGTATCAAATGTTAACCATTCTTACCTAAAACATGATTAAGGAAACCAAAATCTTGACGCAGCGAGTTATTTTATTCTTATGGGAGATTTAATTATGCATGAAAAAAATTCAATCGGAAATATTTTTTACAATCTTTTGATGCTTTAAAAAATATTTTACTGTTGAATGAAATAACACGTCTGACTTGTCGTCATTATAATCCAGAGTTTGAATGAAATTACGTTACACGAAATACACATTTCATACCATATAAGAGCAAAGGAGACATAAACAACACGTAACCTAAATTTAAACTTTAATCCAATTCTTAAAACAATAAAGTTGCAAGATACAGTAACATGCACGCACTTCCATTTTCTGTTTTTTTTGCATTCCATTTCTCAAAATTTATTTTAAACCACAATAATTCTTGATAACATTTGTATCAAATGCTTACAATAACAAAGCCGTAATCCTGTCGCTGTGAGTTATGTTGTTCCTATGAAAATTCAAATTATGCATGACAAACACAAAATCCAAAATAATTTTGGATTCTTTCGATGCTTTAAAACATATTTAAATGCACGACCGACTTGAAGTCATTAAAATCCAGAGTTTAATTATACAATTATACACTAAGCTTACAATGCTCAAACCAAAAGGTTCCAAATTGTTGCAAACAAATAAATTAAACATTCACATTAATCCATTATAATTACAAGCTATTTGTTTTTGTACTGATATATATTCAATTGTGGTGTGGTCAACCGGGATAACCTATGAGAGAATCAGGTGAACCAACCACTGCCCTAATCAGACATCAGTCTGAAATTAATGTTACCTCAGCTTTACATATTCTGCTAATTAAATCTTGACAGAACCTTGTCAAGTTGACGATGCTTAGATTTGAGAAGTTTATGATTTATAATCATCGAGGGGGGGGGGGTATTCCAGACGTAAAGCATTGCATCATTATATGGAAAACAGCTGCACAACTGTATGCAAAGGTAAAACAGTATATTCTATCGAGAACTAACTTGCATAGCAACGTCCGAAATGTGCAACATCCGACTTCTATTTCGATACTCATGAATTCAAGAGATAATGTTAACTGAACTGTTGTACTTTAAGAAATCAACTATAAAACTTGTGTTTTGATAATAAAAAAAAATAAGCAAAGCAAGCCAAAAACGTACCCTTTTAACGGCAAAACAATTAATTTATCCAATATTCAACACATTTGCATTAAAATTATGCCCTTGAACTTTAACGGTTGATGGTCGTTTCGTGTCACTACCAGTTCGTGCAACTCATATTTGTGTTGTTTATTTTTCAAGGTAAGTTTCGTAAGATATAAATGGGTTTGTAAAATTTCTCGCATGGTAATGGTATACAAAATTCAACTCATCGGACAAATTCAAGAACACAATGACACAAAGTTTTGAACAACCGTACAAAGCGCAAAATGCGGGCCAGTGGGCCAGATGAGACCCCGCGTGATGTCTGCAATTTCGTACGCTGAAGATTTCCATATCCACGGGTGTTTTTATGTCAAATGTTAGTGTTTTTCAATAGATCGTATACTTATCTACAAATCAGCGAAGTAGCGTTCACTTTAATCATTTTTGATGATGTTATTTTGTTAATACTTTCTCTTGTTCTTTTCGAACGTTCATTGGCAGCCATTCAGTTCTGTTCTGTGTTCTTCTTGAACCCCCTTTGTAGAGGAACCAAACAATCGTTTGTAGACAGTGAATAATCCTCCACCGAATATAAACACTCAATACTACACGTTCACACTGTTCACTCCTTAAATCACACACCTTTCCCTAAAATAGTGATAGTTATCTATAGGTCTTTGAATTTAAGTCTATCCACTAATCGCGAATATATGCGACATAGAACTGTACGCGCGATTTTTCATTAGTTGTTAAAATCTTAAATGAGCTAAAAATAAAAATAAAACATTAAGTGAAAGTTCATTTACGGAGGGTCGGAGAGTGTTTCTGTACATACATTAGAATTGTATTGCCTTGAATAAAAATACCCAGTAAACACTATTGCCAGTTTAATTAAGAATTATGCCCTTGTTTAGTTTTTGTGTGTTTGGTACGGGGTGGTCGCTGGCTTGCATTGGTCACTAAGAGCAACTGACGTGTCCTGTTCAGACCGTACAACAACCGTCCACAATGCTTCTCAAACTCGTGAAATTCTGTAGACAAATGGGTTATCAGGAAAGTCTTTAAAGTTGGCTAACTGTTGATGAGTATGTAGAGCTGTTCGTCTACGGGTAAAGTATTAAAGGAAGTCTCTGTTATCGCCTCCCACTGACGTTCTATGTCTACCATAATTGACTGTCTAACACAATGTAGAGCACTACACTTGAGCACAAAATATTCTACGGTTTCATTTTCTTCACCACACATCTGACATGTTGGGTTAATATCATACTGGTTAAAGTTCTTACGTTTTGTTTGGAGCATGTAAGTCCCTGTGAGTAACCGTACCTTTGTTTTTAACCGTTCTGACTCTCTGGCCGTATATTCCAAGGAGAGCAAAGGGAGAATCTTACCAGGAACGTACTTATCTTGTCTCAAGAAAAACAATGTGGAATATAAGATCGTTAAACTGTCTATTTGATCACTCCAGTAGCTATGAACCGCCTTGAGTACACGTGTCTTCCATTTTCCCTTCGTGGGTGTGTTGTCGGCTAAGTCAGCAACAGTCCCCAACTCGTACTTCCACATTATATGCTGCACTTGTATGAACCAGGATGAGCTGTCAACTGATTTAAAGCTCATCTGACGTACAAGTAGCGCCCACTCAATACTGTTTTTATCTTGCGAGCATAAAAATGTAAGAAAGTCAGTGCCTGTGAATGTGTGCTTCGATCGGTAAAAGTCCAAATAGAAGATATACTGCCGCATTGGTTGTGTTGTCTGGTAGTCTAAGAATTTCTTTAACAAACTTTCTTTGGAATGCTTCGAGACAGTTTATAATGCGTTCAGGAGGTGATAACAGTTCCAATCCATATACAAGCACGAGAAGAACATAAGATTTGTAAAGATGAATAATGGACAGTACATTTAGTCCCGCTTGTACTTTGTAACCACTACCGAATATACTATATGCTTGTCTTCTTCCTTTTTTTAAATTGTCATCCACATTAGCGTTTTAGTTGTTCAGCATAGAGTCAGTTCGTAAAATACCGAGATATATAGCTCTTTGCACAGATGGGATTTCGTCATTGTTCATGAAGAGGGGAGTTGACACGCCCTTTTTACGTTGGTGACTAACATGGATATGCACGCTCTTGGTAAGTTGTAACAGGTATCGCTCCATATTGGCGAATTCTGCTGAAATGTTTAACAGTTCCTGAGCTTCATTGACCGTCTCGGCACATAAGCATATGTCGTCCGCACAAGCACTGGCCGAACATTTGACGTCACCGATAGTGGATCCCACTCTGGCTTCTTGTAGGTGATCAAGCAGCGGGTAAACGTAGACCTTTTAAAGGTCGGTGCTCAGTACTCCTCCCTGTCTATAGCCCTGCTGAAAACTGAACTCAGCCGTGACACGCCCCTTCCACTTAACTGCACTAGTGGAATCCCTATGGAAGCTATAGATTAGTGACCAACGTTTGACGGATACTCCAATGTGACCCAGTCGTCGCATAAGGTGTTTGTGGTCTACCACATCAATCGCAGATCTCGCATCCAGAAAGATCAAATGCATTTCGGATCTATTGTTATGACATTCACGATACAGTTCTTCTACTATAAAAGCTGAATTTAGCGGTGAAGAGTTATTAGTAAAGCCCCGTTGGTATATATTTTGGCTGCTCTTTATGTTTGGTGCTATCCTATCACGCAGCATTGCTTCAATGACCTTGCCAATCACCGGTAGAATTGTTATGCCCCTATAGTTCCCTGAAAAATTTGGTTCACCTTTGTTTTGGAAAATGGGAGTCACCACACCTCTCTTCAAAGCCGCAGAAAACAGTTCACTAGTAAATACATGGGATACAACCTTTAATAGATACTAAAAGGTGCTGTCTTCATAGTTCAATATATGTTCGACTGACATGTTGTAAACATCTGGCGCTTTACCAGTTTTCAAACTTTTAACTGCTTTTTCAAGTTCAATTTTAGTTACAGGTTGGACGTATTGATTGCGGTTCATATTCACAGTAAGTTCGTATTCAATATTAACGATTTCATCATATACATTGTCGAAAAGGTCATTGGCAGCCTGTTGCCCAAGAGCTTCAAAATGATCATGATAACCACATACAATTTTATCTTCTTGGTACCGTTGGTTACCTACGTATAAATCAGTAATAATTCTGCCCTGCTTGTTAGGTTGGTTATTCACTAGCTTATGAAATGTTCTAGAGTCATATTTCCTGCTTTCAATTATCTCCTGTTTTAGTTCATAGACTTTTTTTGCAATTGACTGCCTAACACTGGATCGTAGTGCCCTAATAGCCAAGCTCTTTTCAGTTAACAAACTACTCTCTCCACGCGGTCTACCCGCCCGCTTCCAAGCTTTGTATGCACTTTTCATGTTCATGACATTGTTTCTAATTTCTGGGTTCCACACCTTTAACTTAGGTTTAGAATTAAACGGTTTCCTTCTACTGGCAAGATTTGACGCAGATTCACTCAAATCTTTAACAACCTCCTCGACATTACCATTATCAATTTCAGTTTCTAGGGTTACGAGACCGTCCTTGACACTAATGGAATATAAGTGTTTATCAATAGTTCTCCAGTTCACCTTAGTGCTTATTACGCGCTCTTCTGGCTTCATATTTAAAGTAAAATTACACAAAAGTTCAACCTCAAAAGGATAGTGATCTGATGTATTTGTCCGCAGGTCATTTAGTACGACCTTTCTTGAAGTGATAAGCACTGACGGCACGTTGTACAGAAAAAAGTCTATCTCGGTGCACTCATTGCCTCGAGGGTCAAGTTATGTTCTTCCCCCGGAATTCTCAAATTTAAGATCAAAGTCATTTACCAGTTCTTTCAAGTAATTAAGTCTTCTAGATCCATGAGCCCCTCCAAGACTTTCATTAAAGTCGCCGCCCAAAAGGATATAATTGTCAGTGTTATATTTTTAAATGATTTCCCTTAACTGGTCCACACAATCGCAAAACTCAGTCACATTACCGCTCAACCCCCGACAGTGCATGTATACAGACACTATGACTAGTCCCTTATTGTCCTTGAAGTTAGAAAGTTGCAGGCATTGAATTCTGTTTCCTTCGTCGTCAAGCACGGTCACTTTTGGATCAAGTTTTTTCTTCCATAAAACACCTACCCCGCCAAAACCTCGCGGAAGCTGTGTAGGCAATAATGGGTCATTATAATCTGTACCTTTTCCAACAGAGTTTGTTTTCGTGAGCTTCACTTAAAAGATCAATTTGAGACTGAAATAGCCAATGTTCTTGCACTAGTATAATATCGTTTAACTTAAAAATGTCCGCTATGGCGAGTGTACTAGTCACAATGTTCTTACAATTAAAAGAAGCTATCCCTAACGTTTTTAAAGCCTCGCCACTAGGTTCAAAGCTAACACTTGGTTCCGACCCTTGCGCTATCTGAGAATGTTCCGATGTTTGACGTGGTACAAAAAGGATGCTGATCAGAAAAGCTCTTAACACTAGTGTCCGCCGATAGATACATCAACGGTTGACCATGGACATGTCTAGGCACTACTGACACATGTTCGCTATCACGGTCTACACTGTTGCGGTTCGGTACGCTCTCTACTCTGTCGCTGTAGTGCATTGCTGTAGAAACCACACTTGTCGTTGACAGCGTAACAGGGGGACAGCTGTTAATGTTCGTAAGGACCGGCGCAGCGCAAACACTGGCGGCGGCTGTCGAAACCACCATAGTCGTTGACCGAGTTACAGGGGGAACGCTGTTAATGTTCGTTAGGTCCGGCATATCACAAACACTGGCGACTTTCGAAACAACACTAGTCGTTGACCGAGTTACAGGGGGGGGGGGTGCTGCTAATGATCATAAGGTCCGGCGTAGCACAAGCACTGGCGGCGGCTGTCGAAACCACACTAGTCGTTGACCGAGTTACAGGGGGAACGCTGTTAATGTTCGTTAGGTCCGGCATATCACAAACACTGGCGGCTTTCGAAACCACATCAGTCGTTGACCGAGTTACAGGGGGAACACTGCTAATGATCATAAGGTCCGGCGTAGCACAAACCACACTAGTCGTTGACAGGGTTACAGGTTAAAGTCTTTAAGTTTTTCTTGGTTTTTAAGCTGGAGCATCTTAACCTCTTCTTCCTATTTCTTTACTTTCAGTTCACGTTCTCGTATATCACTCAACATTCTGCACTACTTACTTCAACACTCTGCACTAGCTTCTGCCTGGAGGTATCGTTGCCACCTTCGCGCGACCCAACACTTGCAGCACTAACACTAGTGATTATCTCTGACTCTTGTAACTAACCACTGTCCATTTCATCGTGTAAGATATCGAGAGCCACCGTGCTCTCTGTTACCTTAGTTACCTTTGCAATTTGTAAGCGTAAATAAGAGTCTGATTTAGATTTTGACATTAGTTTTGGTTGTTTCTTTTTGTCATTATGTGATGCAACACAATATGTTTTTATAGACGTTTGCTCATCAAGGCTATCACCAGTTTGTTCGCATTCATTTAAAGTTTTAGACGGTGCACTGGTGTCAGAAGTTTTACAAAATCTACAGTAAAATGACTCGTCAGGAGACAAAGCCAATTGTTCAGTTTCATCATTCTTAAGCTTTTGGCAATGATAATGGATCCAATGAGAACCTTTGGTACACAGCACACTATTTGTTTTGCATGCACGGTTACAACCTGGGCATTTATCAGAGTCGTCTCTACAGTTATTGATGGTTATCGCTGCACAAGCTGTAGACAGAGCATTTGTACTTTGTTTTGACAGAAATTCAGTCAACTTTTCAACTAGCAGGTTATTAAACACTTTCAAATCTATATTGTTGCTTACACACAGAAAGTCTACAATAGCATTTATATTTGGCATATCGTCTTCCAGAAATTCCATACAGTTTTGACCATTAAGGAGAAATGTACTTATGGTTAAATAAACGTTGAGCGTATACCTGACACCATCGGCTTTAATGACTCTTTAGACCCTTTTAGTGGTTCGATTGACTCCAGTATTGTCAAATGATTCCGCATTATTAAATTAAACTAATGGTGTTGTTTTTCACTCCGTTTGTTTTTGTCATTTTCTTACATTGGTCCCACTAACGTTTTAAACAAATATAAAGAACGTCTCATGCCTTTAGCTAACCGGGAGAGATGTATGGAAAATACATTTTTCTCGTGTCGATATTGTGCCTAATATAAGACATAAACCCTTATTTAAATATTAATCCTTGGTATTGAGATTTTCTTTGTTGCATGATATTTTACTACAACCTACATTTTGGAGACATCCTGCTGATATAATTACATTCCACGAACAGCGCTAGTAAATTAAAACTAAGGTCATACATTCGATATATTTCGCATATTTAAGACTTATGAAGTTCAAGGTAGTTTATTTTAAACGAATTGTTTCTTCGTATTGTGGACTACGTGATTTTACGATTGACCACGTGACAAACTGTTGATACTTCCTGCTCACGTAATAACATTCCACAACGGCTCTCAAACTTTTTTCTGACCGAATTCAGTTTAAACAATAATAAAAAGTACTGATGTTATAAGTAAAACCGGTTGTAACAAGACAAACAATAAGCATTGTCATGTAAACATATTTTGAGAAATTTGATCATACCAGTTTTACAAGTGAATAGTATTGCCGTGTATGGTGCGTTTTTTCTACAATATTATTTACAAGTTACTATGTAATTTTACGAATTGGGGTTGTGGACGGTATGATGGGTTGCTCGAATCAGTATAAATGGAAGATTGAAATAAATAGCCCAAAGCGCCAAGTTTCATGACACTATCTAATGCACGTTTTTAAGCTGTTGGCATTTGCACAGTTTTGCTTTTGTATTATTTACTGTGAATTTTTTCAACCATCGGTAAAAATCAAAGACGAATAATTTCACGATGTATACCAAGTTTCAACAAAGTGACTTTAATACGCATTTATGTATAACTGGATAATGGACGAACTGACAAACATACATAACAGATGGAGGGCATTTTTTTAGTCGTCCACGATAAACAAATTACAAAAAAGAATAAAAAACGTGTGTGGTATTTAGGATTGAGTGTTTGGGTAAATAGGCCTTCTCAGATTTGACCTTGCGAACTCATTCTGTTACTCAACATGACTCAGATTCAAACACAAGTTTCAGATGCACATGTGGGCTCTAGAGTGGTAACAAGCTTAACGTTTGCGAAGCACGATGCTGAGCGCTGGACATATATATTAATATCAACAGATCACCTTGATTCCTTTGTATTAAATCGACCTTAAACGAGTAATTATTTATAATTAACAATCTATTCTATTTATCGCATTCATCAATTGAATAATCAATATCCAGCACAAACCATATATTGAAAGGACATACCTTTTTTGTGGATTGTTTTATTGATTCCCACATAAGTTGATAGCACGCAGCCGTAT